>NC_057389.1:83474432-83671706 GCF_019320065.1 Cervus canadensis | reverse complement strand
GGTTTTACTTTTTGCCAATATCATCTTTTTCATCTTAACACGGACAAAACCTTGGCATGCTAATCTCTCATCAGGGCATTTCTTGGACACTTTCTTGTTATGCCAATACAATATAACATGTCAGTGTTTCCATAGGCTACTACACCTTGAGTGAAACATTTTAAGAAACTGAACACATTTTTTTGGTTTCCAAACATTTTACGGGTATTTTCACAGCTCTCATTAGAAAGTTTTAACAAAAGAAATTTGTATCTAAAATTTCATACATGTAGAAAGAAGAATAAAATAATATAGTAATGAAGTGGTATATTCCATTAAAAAAATTGACTCACATTGTCAGAGTCCTATCTGCAACCTGTGATATCTGCATATCAATTCAAAGGAAGGATATTTTATAAAGTAAGTTCCAAATGCTCTCTTTCTTCAAATAAGTTTGCCACTACTCAATTCCTGAAGATTTTGCAGAGTATGAACCAAACCAGAGACAGAAGATTATCTATAGGACATTGAAAGCCTCATGATAGAATTGTTACCCTAACTCTAATTTCTCAGAAGCTCAAAAATATATACAGATCTGTCACTTTAGTTTGGCATTATCCTAAATCACCCTAAAACAGAAAAACCTTCAGAAAACACAAATTAATACCAAGAACCAAACATTACATTTGAACAAAAAAGAGGATGTCTAACCTTTATAATATTGCCTGTGTGATACTACAAAAATTCCTAGCAAAACTATAATTCAAATTTAATATTTACCATTTATATATTCTATGTATTAAGCTATGTTCTAAGTGTTCTTAAAATATTAACTCAGATAATACTTCCAGCAATTCTATCGGGTACATACAGTTTTTATCATTTCCATTTAGAGACAGAGAAACAGACACAAAGATTAAGAGGAGGCACAAATAGGTTAATTAAAATTAATTCCAAGTCAAAAACTTAATTCAGCAGAAGAGTTACAGAACAGAGATATGAACATCACTCTCACTCCCAATCTCCCATTCTACTACCAATTGCAGCCTTAAGCAGCTACTTAATATTTTAAACTCTTCTGAAGAAAAATGTGTCTATGTGATGAATGTCCTCTAGATAAAACCAGATTTCTTTATGTGTTTATTTTCAACTCCAAGCAAGTGAATTTCCTAATAAGTACAAATTTTAAAGCCAATTATCTTTTAAAAGCTACATTGGTACAGTTTAGCCTCTTCTACACAGCAGACCATGGCTTCAATTCTCCTTTCCTTTCATGTACCACCAGTAAATAGATCTTGTCTCTCACTATTCCATAAAGCATGAGAAGTTCTTTCATGACCTTAGAGGAAGAAACAAATCACTTATTTAAACCTAAAATATATTTAAATTAAAATGGACTTCTTGCTAAAGTAATACAGAATGGCATGTGTTTTGTTCTTGGTTCATACCTAAGGCAAGTGTTCGTTTAACTTAATGAAAACCTATCATAGTCAATGTCCTTGGAAAAATAGGAAATTATACAGTTTAAGAGGCAAACTTGGAACTGTCTCTTACATTGACACACATGTCAGGTTACGTCCATATTCACAAAAAGCTGTTGAATCAAATCCTTTGAGGGCAGGGATCAGGTGCTTTGCCCACCACTGTGGCCACGACTGCATGGCCAGAGCATATCACAGTGTAAAAGACATGTAATGAGTGAATCAACAAAGTACCCACTTAAATCCCCCAGAATTTAAACAGTTTTGGTAAAGCCTATACATGCAGTATAGAGTCCTTAATATGACTAAATTGAGAGGAGGGAAAGTGAATCAACAAACTACCCATATACCCCTTGACAGACATTGCTACAAACTTAAGGAAATACTCCTGCACATAAAAGCCAAGACTGGTGGTAGAAGTAGATTTTTATGAAGTGGTGGTGAATGATTTTCTCTCAGATTCCTACACTTCCATATTCCATTGAATCACAGGCACCCAGAGGGTATATCCCTTTCTCTGTTTAACCAGTCTGCTTTTCATGAGAAAACCTTCCCATTTTCTGCCTAACAGAAAAGCCACACTTGAAAAAAGAAAAAAATGACCTCAAATAGGAAAAAAAGAACAAAGTTGAAAGTCTCACACTTTCTGATTTAAACATGTATTAGAAAACTACAATATTCAAAACAGTGTAGCACTGGCATAAAAGACACATATAGACTGATGGAATAGAAAAGAAATTCCCAGAAGTAAATCCTCATGAATAAGGTCAAATAATTTTCAAACAGGGTGCCAAAGCTATTCAATGGGTAAAGAACGATCTTTTAAATATAAGACCTGAAACTATAAAAGTTCCCAAAGAGAAGATAGGGGAAAAGCTTCAAAATGTTGGACCTGACAGTGATTTCTTGTATATGATTCCCAAAGCACAGGCAACAAAAATAAAGACCAAAAAAAAAAAAAAAAAAACCCAGTCATATGACTCATAAAGTGGTACAGTGTAATTTTAAAGTGGACTTAAATTAGCTCTAAATGTATACGGAAACTCTATAGTAGCCACTTAAAAAAGCAAAAAGTTAGTATGACTGATATACTAAGGAGAGAAAATGGAATCGTAAAATGCTCAATTAAAACAATAAAAGGCAGAAAAAGAATGAAAGACAAAAAACAGGGCAAGAAAAAGAAAACAATAACAAATATGGTAGCAATTAATCCAACACTATGAATAATCAATTTGAATATCAGTGGTCTAAATTCACCAATTAAAAAACACAGATTTTCATAGTGGATCAAAAAATAAGACTCAACTATATGCTTGCTGTACCCAAGAAACTCCCTTTAAATATAAAGACCTACATAGATTAACAGTAAATTTGATAGAGAAAAATACCACATTAACACTAGCTAAAAGAAAGCAGATGTAGCTATACCAATTTCAAACAGAGCAGACTTCAGAGCAAGGAAATTATCATGGATAAAGAAGGGAATCACATAATGATAAAGGGGTCAATTTGGTCAATTCTCCAAGAAGACATAACAGAGCAAACACTAGCAACTCAAATACAAAAGCACATTAAAAGAATCACACATTACAACCACTTGAAATTTACGGAATGCAAAGACAGTTCAACATACAAAAATCAATTAATATAATATATCATACTAACAGAATACAGATAAAAAATCAGGATTATCTAAATAGATGGAGATAGAATGCTTGGAAAAATTCAATAATCTTTCATGACACAAACTCTTATCAAACTAGGTAATAGAAAGAAAAAACCTCAATACAATAAAAGCTATACATGAAAAGTCCTTTCATGAAAAGATGCTTAGGAAGCATCACTACAAACAAAGTTAGTGGAGGTTATGGAACCAGTTGAGCTATTTCAAATCATAAAAGATGATACTGTGAAAGTGCTGCACTCAATACACCAGTAAATTTGGAGAACTCAGTGGCCAAGGGCTGGAAAAGGTCAGTTTTAATTCCAATCCGAAAGAAAGGCAATGCCAGAGAATGCTCAACGGCTACTACTGCTGCTAGGTCGCTTCAGTCGTGTCTGACGCTGTGCGACCCCCATAGACGGCAGCCCACCAGGCTCCCCAGTCCCTGGGATTCTCCAGGCAAGAGCACTGGAGTGGGTTGCCATTTCCTTCTCCAACTACTGCACAATTGCACTTATCTCGCATGTTAGCAAAGTAATGCTCAAAATTCTCCAAGCCAGGCTTCAACAGTACATGAACCGTGAACTTCCAGATGTTCACACTGGATTTAGAAAAGGCAGAGGAACCAGAGATCAAATTGCCAACATCTGTTAGATCATGAAAAAGCAAGAGAGTTCCAGAAAAACATCAACTTCTGCTTTACTGACTACACCAAAGTCTTTGACTGTGTGGATTGCAACAAACTGTGGAAATTCTTAAAGAGATGGGAATACCAGGCCACCTGACCTGCCTCCTGAGATATCTGTATGTATATTTTCTGAGAAATCTGTCCAGTTAGAACTGGACATGGAACAACAGACTGGCTCCAAATTGGGAAAGAAGTACGTCAAGGCTGCATATTGTCATCCTGCTTATTTAACGTATATGCAGAGTACATCATGAGTAATGCTGTGCTGCATGATGCACAAACTGAAATCAAGATTGCCAAGAGAAATATCAATAACCTCAGATATGCAGATGACACACCCTTATGGTAGAAAGCGAAGAAGAACTAAAAAACTTCTTGAAAGTAAAAGAGGAGAGTGAAAAAGTTGGCTTAAAACTCAACATTCAGAAAATGAAGATCATGGCATCTGGTCCTGTCATTTCACGGCAAATAGATGGGGAAACAATGGCTGACTTTATTTTCTTGGGCTCCAAAATCACTACAGATGGTGATTGCAGCCATGAAGGTAAAAGATGCTTGCTTCTTGGAAGAAAAGTAATGACCAACCTAGATAGCATATTAAAAAGCAGAGACAATACTTTGCCAACAAAAGTAAAAAAGATGCTTGCTTCTTGGAAGAAAAGTAATGACCAACCTAGACAGCATATTAAAAAGCAGAGACAATACTTTGCCAACAAAGGTCCGTCTAGTCAAAGCTATGTTTTTTTCCAGTAGTAATGTACGGATGTGAGAGTTGGACTATAAAGAAAGCTGAGTGCTGAAGAAGTGATGCTTTTGAACTGTGGTGTTGGAGAAGACTCTTGAGAGTCCCTTGGAATACAAGGAGATCCAACCAGTCCATCCTAAAGGAAATCAGTCCTGAATATTCATTGGAAGGACTTATGCTGAAGCTGAAACTCCAATACTTTGGCCACGTGATGGGAAGAACTGACTCATTGGAAAGACCCTGATGCTGAGAAAGATCGAAGGCAGGAGGAGAAGGGGACGACAGAAGATGAGATGGTTGGATGGCATCCAACCGATTGAGTCGGCATCCCCAACTCAATGCACATGAGTTTGAGGAAGCTCTGGGAGTTGGTGATGGACAGGGAGGCCTGGCGTGCTGTGGTCCATGGGGTCACAAAGAGCCAGACACGACTGTGCGACTGAACTGAACTGATGAAAAGTCCACAACTAGAACCATATTCGTTGGTAAAAGAACAAAGTTTTTCCTCTAAAGTCAGAAATAAGGCAAGGATCCCTACTCTTGCCACTTCTGTTTAATATAGTAGTGAAAGCTCTAACTAAAACAATTAGATGAGAAAAATAAATAAATTCATTCAAATTAGAAAGGAAGAAGTAAATTATTTCAGTTTGTAAATGACATGGTTATATGTAGAAAACCCAAAAGACTCCATAAAGACCTTTTAAACTAGTAAATAAATGCAGTAAGGTTGAAGAATACATCAACATACAAAAATCACTTGCGTTTCGGCACACTGCAACAAACTAACTACAGCTAATTAACAACAAACTCCTCAAAAAGGAAATTTTTAGAAATCCTATTTACAATAGTATCTAAAGGAATAAAATCTTAGGAATATTCTTAACTAAGGAGGTGAAAATTTTATATATAGAAACATGTAAAACACTGATGAGAGGGATTAAACAAGACAGGAAGATGGAAAGACATTGTGTTTATGGTTTAGAAGAATTAATGTTAATAAAATGTCCATACTACCCAAAGTAACCTACACATTCAGTACAATTCCTATAAAAATCCCAAAGAGTTTTTTTTTTCCCACAGAAATAGAAAAAACAATTCTGTAATTCATATGGAACCACAAGAGACCATGAATAGACAAATCGATCTTGAAAAATAAGAACAAAGTTGTACTAATCCTTCTCTCTGATTTGCAAATATATTATGAAGCTACAGAAATCAAATAATATGGTACTGGCATAAAAACAGACAGACCAATGGAGTAGAATAGAGAACCTAGATATAAATACACAAATATATGGTCAATTGATCTTTGGCAAGAGTGGTAACAATACATGAAAAGGAAAGGATAACTTCTTCAACAAGTGGTAATGGGAAAGCTGAATAGGATATTCACATGAAAAAAAAGAACTAAATCTGACCCTTATCTTACATCAGACACAAAAATCAACACAAAGACTTAAAGACTTAGTAAGAGCTGAAACTGTTAAAAGTCCTAGAGGCAAACACAGGAGAACGCATAGAAGTAAAGCTTCATGGCATTGGCCTTGGCAATACTTACACAGATATGACACTAACAGCACAGGTAACAAAAACCTAGAACAAACAAGTATGACCACACCAACTAAAAACCTTCTGCACAGCAAAGAAAAAAATCAGCAAAGTGAAAAGTCAACCTACGGAATGGGGAAAATATCTGCAAAAAGGTCTGATAAGAGGTTGATCTCCAAAATATGTAAGGAATTCCTACAACTTAATAACAAAAACCTAATAGTGTGACTTAAAAATGTGCTAAGGCTATTTATAATAGACAAGACATGGAAGCAACCAAAATATTCATTGACAGATGAATGAATATATACATACATACATACAATGGAATAGTTACTCAGCCATAAATAAAAGAATAAAATTATGCCATTTTCAGCAACATGGACAGACCTAGTGCTTATCATACTAAGTGAAGTAAGACAGAAAGATAAACATATAATGTCACTTATCTCTCTCTGTCTCTGTGTCTCATTGGATTGCTTTATAGAAGAACACTGAACTTCACATATTCACTATTTTTATGGTAAGAGGAAGCCATCCTACTCTTTGTCTAGGGAAATATATTACTTCATCCCTCAAGGTGACTTGCTGCAAACATAACCCTGAGAAATGACCTGGGTAAAGAGGGTTTTGCACTCTGATATCTCTAGTAAGAACATGCAAGAGCACTTGGGGCCATGGCGATTGCACCTCCCAACAAGCACATCCCCCCACATTGGGCAAATTCAGTAAATTACAGCAAGTATGAACTTGGTCTACAAGTTCAGCTGTGCAGGAAAAAATAACACAGTTTTATTCTTATTTGTACCAATTTAATTTCATTCTAAATCCTATCCTATTGGAATAAGCAGGAAATATAATCTTGGCTTTGCTTGGGTGAAAAACACAAATGTAATACTCAATAAATTACCTTTTCCAAACTGTTGTTGCTATTATTGTTACTATGACTACTATTTCTAATTCTACTATTATTCTGTTCTATTCCAAATGGTTTATTTTAGTATTTTTTATATTGATAAAAGTGCACCATAAAAAAAAAAAAAAGTGCACCATATTACTTGCCAACACTCTTCCCTTCCCAATGTCTTCATCAACTCTCTAATTCAGCTCATATTCACACACTGTTCAGAGAATGCTTAAGATTGACTAGTATTTAAAGGGTTATTGAGGAATAAAGTTTACACTTTTTTTCCTGCTAATTCTGTTAGCCAGAATTTGATCACAAAACTAAAGGATAAGTCACACAAAACTCTTTAATGTTATTCTCTGTATAAATGGTGAACAATCTCTCCAAAAACTGTGATTCCTGAGAAAACTTTGTAAAGAGTAGTTACTGTAGTCAAACATAAATCCAAGGAAAAGAAATGAATGTTAGGAGAGCAATATTAATGATGTAGCTGTCTAAAAAATAGGGAAACGTTTGCAATACATACAAAGCACTCCTTTAAGGCTATATCTAAGACAAATTGCTAAGCTGTTCCCAGGATGTATTACTCAGCATCCACCCCTACTCTTTATTCCTCATAGAAGGAATGGGCAGATATTATTAACTTTGTTTATAAATAAGGTAACTAAATCTCAAAGTGACTTTTTCAAGGATATTATCTTCAAAGGAAACTTTGTTGTGTTTTTGTCCCTTATACCAGTCACAGTGTATGTGCTTAATACATCAAAACTGGTATGCTATTCTGAGGGGCTGCAAAATGGTGGTGCCAGAATTTGGTGTTCATTTTTCAATAAAATGTCAGAAGTTGGAACCGCTATTTAATTTTGCCCATTCATCCTAGCTGGCTGAAAAGTCATGCATGCCACTCCTGAGATTCAGACTCTCAATAAAGTTTGAGAACAGATTTTAATAGCTTTTAACCATCTTCAGATGAGTCAGGTTAACACTGAAAAGTTTTATAATAATCTGATTTCTTCTTCTAATGGAAATATCTTCATTCTCCAAATTTTGAATGATATATGTAATTGTTTTCCAATCTTTCTGCTCTTGAATAAAGCAGTTGTAAATACTCAGAGCTGTTGTAGTGAAAAGGCACTATTCTTTTTCCCTCTAACAGAACATACACTAACAGAAATATATTTACTAAACTGAACCTTCAAATTGGAATTTACATGGTCAATTTTGAGTACTGGAAGTAAAGTTAAGACTTAGTCCAAGTTTCTCCACCAAGGTCTATATTCCTGTTTTAAGAATCCTAAAAGGAGAGGAGAAAGAGGATAGGGCTTAAAAAGTGCTCAAAGAAAGAACATCTGAAAAATCCTCAGAATTACTAAAAAAAAAAAAAAAAAAGACATACCTACTGATTTAGGAAGCTGGGTAAACTCAAGCAAGATAAACCTAAAGAAATCCCTACTAAGACACATCATAGTCAAACTCCAGAAAACTAAAGACAAAGAAAAAATTTTGATAATAACAAGAGAGAGATAACACCTATATACAGAAAAACAATTCAAAGGGCAGTAGATTTTTCTTCAGAAACCATGGAGGCCAGAAGAACATGCTACATTTTTTAAGAAATGAAAGAAAAGATTCTATCAACCCAGAATACTATATTCAGTAAAACTATACTTTAAGAATAAAGCAGAAATCAAGACATCTTCAGAAGAATTAAACTAAAATAATTTGTTAAACTAGGCCCTACTGTATAGCACAGGGAACTATATTCAATATCCTGTGATAAACCATAATGGAAAAGAATATGAAAAAGAATGTATATTTTTATAACTAAGTCACTCTACTGTAGAGCAGTAATTAACACAACATTATAATTCAGCTATACTTCAGTAAAAAATAAATTTTAAAAAAATCTAAAAAAAGAATTTTTGCAAGCACATCTACTCTAAAGCAATGACTAAAAATTTTAAAACAGAAATGAATGATAAAATTGAAAAGAGAAAAATAGAACAAAATCAATAAAACAAAAATCCAGTCTTTAAGACTGCTGACAAAGATAAAAGGAGAAAATAAACAAATTACCGGTATCAGAATAAAACCAGCCCATATCAGTACACACTCCACAGATCTCAAAAAGACAAGGGTATACTACAAAAAACTCTAAGCAAATATATTCAACAACTTAAATGAAATGGACTAATAACTTGAAAAACAATAATTACTACAACTCATTCAATATAAAATAGATAATCAGAAAATCCCTATAGCTATTAAGAAAGTTGAATTCATAATTTGTGAACTCCCAGAAAACAAAGTGCCACATTCAGATGGTTTCACCAAAGAATTCTACTGTATAGTTAAAGTCAACTTAATGTTAGTTATACATGATCTCTTCCATAAAGCACAAGAGGAAGAATACTTCCCAAAGCATTTAGTGAGGCTGTTATCTTGATATCAAAACCAGAAAAGTACAAAAAAAAAGAAAACTATAGACCAATTTCCTCTATATTATTTAGACCACAAAATGTCTTAAAAATATTAGGAAATAAAAAAAAATATTAGGAAATAGAATTTAGCAATATATAAGAAGAACTGTATACTATGACAAAGTGGGGTTTATCTTAGGGATGCAAGTCTGGTTCACTATCCAAAAATCAGTCAATGGATTCCACCACATTAATATGCTAAAAAAGAAAAACACTTGATCATATCAATTGATGCAGAGAAAGAATCTGATAAAATTCAATACTTATTCATGACTTTAACAATCTAGAAAAACAGAATAGAGCAAAACTTCCTCAATCTAGTAACAAGCATCTAAAAAATATATAGCTAACATTATACTTAATGACGAAAGGTGGAATGTTTCCCTCTGTGATGGAGAACAAGGCAAGGATTTCTGATTTCCCCACTTATTCATAATAGAGCTAGAAGTTATAGCCAGTACAACAAGGCAAGAAATGGAAATAAAAGGCATACAGATTAGAAAGGAAAAAATAGAACTCTCGATGTTTGTGAATGACATGATTCCATAAAAAGCCCTAAGAAATCCACAAACTCGGCAAACTACAGGAGAACCTTTAACAACATGGTGGTTAAGAGCACTGACACCCACGCAGTTGAAAAATGTGTGTATAACTTTAGAACTGGTCCTCCCTATGTGCTACTCCACATCCCTGGATTTAGCAAACCACAGATCATATAGTATGGCGCTACGTTTAATGGCTCAGTCATGTCTGACTCTTTGTGACCCCATGGACTGTAGCCCACCAGGCTTCTCTAACGACGGGGATTCTCAGGCAAGAATACTGGAGTGGATTATCATGCCCTCCTCCAGGGGATCTTCCCAACCTAGGGACCAAACCCTGGTCTCCTGCAATGCAGGCAGATTCTTTACTGTCTGAGCCACTAGGGAAGCCCTATAGTACTATAGTGTGTGTATGTGTGTATATATATATATATTTAAAATTCCTTTGTCAGTGGTCCTGTGTAGTTCAAATCTATCTTGTTCAAGGTCAACTGTAATAAGTAAGCTCAGCAACGTTACTGCATACAAGATAAAGATACAAAATTCAATTATATTCATTGCTATATATTAGCAATTAAGTATGTGATTACAAAATTAAAAATACAATTAACAAGCTCAAAAAATGGAAAGACAGGCATAATTCTAAAAAAGCATGTACATGTATGCTGAAAAAGACAGTGCTGACAAGAGAAATAGAGGATCTAAATTCATGTAGACATACCATTTTTATGAATTGAACGACTCAATAGAGAAAAGATATTAATTTGAGGAAAATTGATAATAGATTTAGTTCAATTCTTATAAAAATGCTAACAAGGTTTTTCTTAACAGATATGGACAAGGTTATTCTGAAATGTAGATAAAAACATAAAGCAACTAGAATAGCTAAAATAATTCTGGAAAAGGAGAATAAAGTAGGATGAATAAGTCTACCAAATTTCAAGACTTGGTCATCAAACTGTTTTGGAGGAGGGATAGACACATAGATGAATAAAAAGAATAGAGAACCAAACAACAGATACACACAAAAAAGTCCAATGATTTTTGACAAAGGGGCAGAAGCAATTCAGTGGAGGAAATAACTGGTGCATGAACAACTGGATGTGTGTGTGTGCTCAGCTGCTAAGTTGTGTCTGACTCTGCAACCCCATGAACTGTAGTCACCAGGCTCCTCTGTCCAAGGAATTCTCCAGGCAAGAATACTAGAGTGGGTTCCCATTTCCTCCTCCAGGGGATCTTCCTGACCCAGAGATTGAACCCACATCTCTTGTGTCTCCTGCACTGGCAGGCGGATTCTTTACCATTACGCCACATGGGAAGCGCAAACAATTGGATATCTATATGCAAAAAAATTTTAAAAAGCTTTCCAGGCCCAAGTCTCATACCTTAAAAAATGAACTCAAAATGGACTTAAATGTAAAAACCATAAAACTTTTAGAAAAAACTGAAGAGAAAAATCTGGATCTAGGAGCAAAGCAAAAAGTTCTTTGATCCTTTAAATCAAAAGCATGATTCATAAGAGGAAAAACTGATAAAGTGAAGTTTATCAAAATTAAAAAATTTTTCGTCTATGAAAGACCCTATTTAAAGGATAAAAAGATAAGCTACAGACTAGGAAAAAATTGCCAAGTCATATATCCATAAAAGGACTAGTGTCTGAAATTTATATAGAACTCACAAAACTCAACAGTATAAAAATATCTAATTAGAAAATGAACATGGGAAAAAAAAAAAAAGAAAATGAACATGGGGCTTCTCTGGTAATCCAGTGGTTGAGAATCCACCTTGCAATGCAGGGCAAACAAGTTTGATCCCTGGTCAGGAAACAAAGATCCCACATGCGGCAGAGCAACTAAGCCCACATAGCACAATTACTGAGCCCAAGCACTCTGGAGCCCACCGGTGTGCCCTAACTAGAGATTCTGTGTGCAACTAAGACCTGATGCAGCAAAATAAATAATTAAAGAAAATCCCACTATATATATGTATACATATATATAAACATATATAAAGAATGTATATATATATATATATATACACACACACACACACAAATATATAAATGTATATAAAGAAAATGAACAAAAGACATGAAGAGACATTTCACCAAAGAGGATATACAGATGGAAAATAAACACATGAAAAGATGTTCCACATCATTATTCATTAGGAAAATTTAAAATAAGACCACAAAGAGACATCACTACACACCTATAAGAACTGCTAAAATAAAAAATGACAACATCAAATGCTAAGAATGCAGAAAAAATGAATGACTCATACATTGCTATGAGAATGTAAAATGGCACAACCACTCTGAAAACAGTGGCAGTATCTAAAAGACTAAATAACGTAGTTACCATATTACATAGAAACTGCACTCTTGGATATTTACCCAGAAAAAGGAAAACACGTTCACTCTGAAAACTATATGAGATGTTTATAACACCTTTAGTATTAATAGTGAAAACCTGGAAGCTACCCCGATGTCCTTCAGCAAGCTAATGATTAAAACCTGTAGTACATGCATGTCATGGAAAACTACTCAGCAGTAAAAAGGACTCTTCAATGGGTACATGCAACATGAACACTGCTACATGATATACAGACTACCAATACATGCAGCAACCTAGATGGATATCCAGAGAAATTATGCAGAGTGAAAAAAAATCCCCCAAAGGTTACATATTTTACGATTTCATATATACAACATTTTTTAAATTAAAAATATAGAAATGGAGAACATATTGGTGGTTATTAGGGATTAAGAAGGGAGTGGTGTAGAGGCAAAGCAGGTACTGCGATAAAACAACAACCTGAAGGATCTTTGTAGTGATGGAAATGTTCTGTATTTCGACCGTATGGATGTTAAAACTCTAAAAACAAAGTTACCATATGAGCCTGCAATCTCAGTCCTGGGCACCGACGTGGAGAAAACTGTAATTGAAAAGATATATGCATCTCAGTGTTCACTATACCACTATTTATAATAGCCAAGATACGGAAGCAACCTAAGTACCCATTGATGAGTGAATGGATAAAGAAGATATAGTATGTATGTGTATATTATACACACACACAAACGTACACACACAGAGGAATACTACTCAGCCATAAAAAAGAATAACACCATTCGCAGCAACAGGGATGGACCTCGAGATGATCACAGTAAGTGAAGTAAGCCAGGGAGAGAAAGACAAATATCGTATGATATCACTTATATGTGGAATCAAGAAAAAAGATACAAGTGAACTTATTTACAAAACAGAAACAGACCCATAGACAAAAAAAACAAACTTATGATCACCAAAGGGGAAAGAATGGGGGTGGGGAGGGTAAATTAAGAGTTTGGGATTAACATAAACACACATATATAAAACAGATAACCAACAAGGATATACTGGACAGCACAGGGAACTATACTCAATATTTTGTAATAACCTATAAGGAAAATAATCTGGAAAAGTATATATATATGCAAACAATATATATATTATATGTACATATATATAAAACTGAATTGCTGTGCTATATATTAGAAATTAACACATTTTAAATGAACTATACTTTGATAAAAATAAAACAAATAAGTGAATATAGCAAAAAAGAAACAGACTTACATATATAGAAACCAAACTAGTGGTTACCAATGGTGAGATGGAAGTGAGGAGGGGCATGATAGGGATAGGGAAATAAGAGAGAAATACAAGGATATACTGTACAGCACAAGGAATATAGGCAAAATTTTATAATAACTATAAATGGAGTATAATCTATAAAAATTTTGAATCACTATGTTCTATATCTGAAACTACTGATAATATATTGCAAATCAACCATACCTCAATATAAAAAATTGATAACACAATATAAGTTGAGAATTCACAGATTTGTGGAAATTAACAATCTACTTTTTAAAAATTTATATTTTTAATTGATTGATGATTGCTTTACAACAATATACTTTAAAAAAACCAGTTCTTCAAAAACAAGTCCACAAGGTAAGTTAGAAAATATTTAGAGATGAATAAAAATGAAATCAATATACTGAAACTTAAGGTACTCAGTGAAAACAGTGCTAAGGGCAAAAATTAACAGCTATATAAATGCTTACATGTAAATATGCTTACACTAAAAAAAACAGGAAAGATGGCAAAGCAACAACCTAACTTTACAGCCTAAGAAAGCAGAAAAACAAGAGTAACCTTAGAACATAATTTTATAATCCATTTCCATTAATTGCAATATCTAAGGTCTTGAATGTTTTAATTCTACAACAGGTTCTTTACACTTAACTCTCACTTATAGTTGCTTCCCATTGTGCTTTACAATTTGTGTGTGTGTGAGAGAGAGAGGGAGGGAGGGAATGAGGGGATGGAAGGAGAGTGAGAGGAGACAGTTCAGTTCAGTTAAGTCGCTCAGTCGTGACCGACTCTTTGCGACCCCATGGACTGCGGTACGCCAGGCCTCCCTGTTCATCACCAACTCCCAGAGCTTATTCAAACTCACATCCATTGAGTTGGCGATGCCATCCAACCATCTCATCCTCAGTTGTCCCCTTCTCTTCCTGCCTTCAATCTTTCGCAGCATCAGGGTCTTTTCCAATGTCAGTTCTTCGCATCAGGTGGCCAAAGTATTGGAGTTTCAGCTTCAGCATAAGTCCTCCCAATGAATATTCAGGATTGATTTCCTTTAGGATGGACTGGATCTCCTTTCCAACACCACAGTTCAAAAGCATCAATTCTTCGGTGCTCAGCTTTCTTTATAGTCCAACTCTCATATCCATACATGACTACTGGAAAAACCATAGTTTTGACTAGACTTTGTTGGCAAAGTGACGTCTCTGCTTTTTAATATGATGTCTAGGTTGATCACAGCATTCCTTCCAAGGAGCAAGCCTCTTTTAATTTCATGGCTGCAGTCACCATCTGCAGTTATTTTGGAGTCCCCCAAAGTAAAGGCTGTCACGGTTTCCATTGTTTCCCCATCTATCTGCCATGAAGTGATGGAACCGGATGCCATGATCTTCATTTTCTGAATATTGAATTTTAAGCCAACTTTTTCACTCTCCTCTTTCACTTTCATCAGGAGGCTCTTTAGTTATTCTTCACTTTCTGCCATAAGGGTGGTATTATCCGCATACCTGGGGTTATTGATAGTTCTCCTGGCAACCTTGATTCCAGCTTATGCTTCATCCAGCCCAGCATTACTTATGATGTACTCTGCATACAAGTTAAATAAGCAGGGTGACAATATACAGCCTTGACATACTCCTTTCCCAATTTGGAACTAGTCTGTTGTTCCATGTCCAGTTCTAACTGTTGCTTCTTGACAGACTCCTCAGGAAGCAGGTCAGGTGGTCTGCTATTCCAAACTCTTGAAGAATTTTCCACAGTTTGTTGTGATCCACACAAAGGCTGTGGCATAGTCAATAAAGCAAGAGTAGATACTTTTCTTGAACTCTCTTGCTTTTTCAATGATCTAATGGATGTTGGCCATGTGATCTCTATTTCCTCTGCCTTTTCTAACTCCAGAGGAGATAGAGGGTTAGGTAGTTCACATTTGAGACCTTTCCTACTAGATTTTTTGAAGTGTAAGTTGAGTGTATAATCCTCTAGAGAGGATCTTATTTACATAACCAGGTTAAAAAAATACATGGCTTAAGGTGTATTACTCCACATAGGTGAAGTGAATTTTGGCTTTCAAATCATCATGCAGGCAAATTTGCAGTTAAAAAATATTCATGGAAGGTTTCCCTCCACCAGAGCCACAGTCAAGACAGGCAAGATTCCTTACTATCTCTCTCTCCAGAAATCTTTTTCTTGTACTCTCTTTTGCTCAGGATCACTTTTCAGGGGTTCTGATTTTCTCCTGGAGTCTCTGATAAATCCACAGATCTCTGTGTCCCATCCTTGACTTATTAAAACTAAAGCTCCAGGCCACTGGGGTACCTGCCAGCTTCAGTACTGGCCAATTGTGAGAATATATACCTATCATTTTGAATTAATTACCCTGACATCCTTGTCAACCCAGCTATGCATGTAAAGAGATATATGTGTGTGTATGAGGGTATGTGTATCTATGAAACATTTTCAGAGTTCGTAAACTATTCAATCTACAATACTGCTGAAAATGAAAGTTCTTACTCACTAGATTTTTATCCTGTAGGCTGAGGTGGAACCCTTTTGATATATACCATGGAAAGTACAACTTTATCTTCCTCTATACCTGGCCATGACTATACTCTGAATGCTAAGAAAATAACCAGAACATTCATTTTTTGTAGCCTCTTCTTTCCATTTTTTCCATCACCTGGCATCTTCCTTCCTTTCTCCTCTCCGATGTCTGCTCTCTCCTCTCTCTAAGCAGATGGACCCCTGCCTCCCCTGCACAGCAGTACCCTGCCCAAATTCCAGAAGTAATGTTCATTTCTCCCTCTCTTATCAAAACTCTCCTTCTCCTTGGGTCTTCTTGAAACTTCAAGCTAACGTTCAACTTGGTTAATCATTAAATTTATTTCCTACATTGGTCCTCCAAGAGTACTTTATATATAAAGGGTATCATTGTCTACATATATCCAGTCCCCCAGTTGATAAAATCCCAGGTAGCTTTTAAAAGTAAAGATAATACTAAAGGGAATGCTATTTTAAGGTGAACGATTTCTCCCCATGTCCATAAATAGCATAGATAGGACTGTAACTTCCATTACAAGACTAGTTACATACTTACAGCTAGTATAAAGGTCAGGAGTCATTAAGAGTGAATACTTAAGAGAAAATGCCTAGAAGAGTCCAAAAGAATAAAAATGAACAGTTACAGAATAAGATGTAACATATGATATATTTGTTTAATGTCTTTGTTAATGAACTAACAAAATATAAGAAGCAAATTAATTACATGTGTCAATGATATAAGATTAAGGTGTGGTACCAGTGGCATGAAGAGGGAAAAAGAATGTAAAGGTTCTAGGTAGAAAAATACAAGCACAAAAAGAAAATGGGCTTTGGGAGCAGAAGGATTGTTATGGGACAATATTTTATAACATGTGGACAAAATAGCACATAATATAAAACATAAAGATGTTATATAAAGGAAATCTGGGAAATCTAAGCACAGAAAGACAGATGCTGAGGGGAATGGGAAAAGTGATATAAAGCAGCTATTTGCAATGTGAATGAAATAGCACCAAAGCTGATGAGGGGACAAAAGCCCTCTAACAGTGACATTTCAATGTCTGTAATACTCTAAATCACCAAGTACTATTGTTTTGGACTCTGGAACATTTGAGCAGCAGCAGCAAAAATAAGTGGCAAGATTTCAGAGAAAACCTTGTCGTTACACCTTGGTAAAGGCTTATTAAAAGAAGCACAACTTTCTAGGTGGTTTTACTTAGCTTTATCCTTTACCGTACTGCATATTACAGAAAAGAAAGAAGACACCTTTGAGACCAAAGAACTTTGCTTACAGTTCATGAAAAATAAATTCAAGCCTTGGATGCCAACCCCAGGAGAACATTCCTAATCCTACTTGGGCTTTCCCCACCTAGTAATGACAGACCAGCCAGTGGATAGAGCAAGATGAAAGTACTGCCCACCACCACTCACCAACATGTGGGTTTCAGGGTGGTACTGGCCTCTCCTTTCACTCAAGAGAACTTTCCCCTTCTATCTATCCCAGATTCCCTTCCCTTATATGTAAGAGCATGAACTTCACTCCTACTAACTCCACATTTCTAGTCTTTCTCAACTGAGAATCCTCATTTGAACTTAAAATAATTTGAGTGATTATCTCCTCAGTTCTAACAAGGATGGTATCAATTAGTCACACAACAAAATCATAGGAGGGGATTTAATTTGTTACATACAATGAATGCCATAGGGCACTAGAGCCTAATCTCATAGTTCTCAGGTCTTTTATTCTATTCTGTTCTTCAATGTGATTCCCAACTTCCAATACAATTCTCAATAAACAAGCCTAGCCTTGGCCCCTAAAGTCCATACATCATTTTCCCAGCTATTTCAGCTTAACCACATTGCAATTGGCCACGTCAGAGTCCAACACTGAGTCTAAGGGACAAGTGTACACCCCAACCAAAGTATTCAAACACCTTAAGACTAAGCAATAGTGCAAAACCAATTAACTTATGTGTCCACAGTATGATGTAGACAGTAAACACTGTTATTTTAAGTATAATTATTGATTTAGGAAGTGAATTCTATTGTTAAGAACCAAATGATAAACGATGTAATCATTAATACCCTTTAAAGGAAGAAAAGGGCAATTCAAGTGGACTAGACTGAACTTGAAAAGCAGGTGTGATGAAGACAGTGAAGCTTGAGGGATCAGTATTATTTATTGGTTTGTTTCAGATTTTTATTTTAATCTTTAATTAATAGGCAATAAAATTAACTTGTTTGGTACACAGTTCTATGGTTTTTAACTCATGTATAGATTTGTATCGGCTTCCCTGGTGGCTCAGTAGTAAAGAATCCACCTGCCAATGCAGGAGACATGAGTTTGATCCCAGGGTGGGGAAGATCTCCTGGAGAAGGGTAAGGCTACCCATTCTAGTATTCTGGCCTGGGAAATCCCATGGATAGAGGAGCCTAGTGGCTATAGTCCATGGGGTTGCAAAGAATCAGGCATAACTTAGCAACTAAACAATAATAATAGATTTGTATAACTAGCACCACAACCAGAGTACTGAACAGTTTCGTCACCTTAGAACACCTCTGAGTGCTACGCCTTGTAGTCACACCCTCCTCCTAACCTCTGACCCCTAGTAATCACCCATGTTCTCTGTCAATACTTTTATCACACAGCTTTGCCTTTTCAAGAGCTATATAAATGGAACCATAGAGTGTGCAACTTCTTGAGAGGAGCTTGTTTCAATCAACATGCCTTTGATAAATCCATGATATTGCATGTATCAATATATCAGTCCTTTTTATTGCTGAGAAGGCCTGCATTCTATGGATCAGTAGATCGATCCATTTACCCACTCAAGTCCATTGGATCACTTTCATGTTTTGGATACTGTGAATACAGTCACTATAAAAATCTGTGCAGAGGTTTTTGTATAAACATAACTTCATTTCTCTAGAGTAAATACCTAGGAGTAAGACTGCTAGGTCTATATGGTTAAGTAACCCAGCAGGAGCTTTACAAGAAACTGCCAGCTAATTTTCCAGAATAGCTGTACCATTTTATACTCCTACCAGCAGTGTAAGAAAATTCTAGTTATTTCACAAAGTCAGTACCTATTATACACTATAATACACTATACATTATATAGAGTATATATTATACACTTTAGGTATTTAGTGCCATTATATAATGGTTTTAATTTGATTTCCCTAATGACGAATTATGTTGAATATCTTTGCTTGTGCTTATTTGTCATCTATATATCCTCTTTGGAGAATATTTCAGTTTACCTTTAAACATTTTTCTTTTATGACATTTGTTGTTTTATGTATTATAAAACTAATGTTTTTAAATGGATTTTTAAAAACATAGAATATTTTTCTAATTAAAAAAATCCCTTAATTTCTATTACATTTTTCTGGCCCAGTAACAAAACCATAATGACAAACTCTGTGTATTTCTTTCTAATTTTTGTAATATGTATTTGCAAAAATTCATATGGGCATAGACATGAAATGGGTTGTTTAAAATAAAATTGGAATTATATAGTAAATACAAGTAAATGAATGAAAGCAGCACGTTTATATCTTCTTGGGATATAGTTCTAGGAGTAGATTTTCAGTATCAAAGTAGAATAAACATAAAAGAACCAGCGTATCAAGTGATAACTTACTTTCAAAACAGGTAATTCCATTTTATACCCTCCCTAGTAATACAGTCAGACATGACTTAGCACTGAGCACAGTAATGCAATAATGTGCCTGCATGTTACTCAAGTAACAGTAGATCATGCTACAGTAACAAATAAATCTTGACAACTCAACATAATAAAGGTTTCTTTCTCACTCATATCACAAACATAAGTAGTGAAGTGGCTTGCCTTTACCAGTGACTCAGGGACCAGTTAATATTCCCACCTTGTTGCAAGTTTGCTGTCTTGAGTCTTTTCCCCTCAGCTACCTGAAGTAGCAAGGGGAAGGTTTGTAATACTCTTTAAAAAAAAAAAAAGCATTTTATTGAAGTAGAGTTGACTTACTATGTGTTACATTTCTGCCATACAGTGAACTGATTCAGTTATACACATACATTCTTTTTCATATTCTTTCCCATTAGGGCTTATCACAGGATATTGAATATAGTTTCCTGAACTAAATAGTAGGACCATGCTGTTTATCTGTTCCATGTATAATAGCTTGCATCGGCTAACCCCAAACCCCCAACCCATTCCTCCCCTATTCCCTATCCCCTTTGTCAACCACAAGTCTGTTTTCTATGTCTGTGAGACTGTTTCTGTTTCGAAGATAAATTTGTGTCATATTTTAGATTTTACACATAAGTGATATCATATGGTAGTTCTCTTTCTGAATTACTTCACTTAGTATGATGATCTCTAGGTCCATCATGTTGCTGATGTTCTTTTCTATGGCTGAATAATACTGCATTTGTGTATATGTGTTTGTGTATTTAGATTGTTTCCATGCCTTGCTTATTATGAATCATGCTACTATGAATATATAGGTTTAGGGGTTCATGTATATTTTTTAATTGTAATTTTCTCCAGATATTTTCTTAGGAGTAGGAATGCTGAATCATATGGCAACTCAATTTTTAGTTTTTTTGAGGAACTTCCATACTATTTTCCATAGGGGCTGCATCAATTATCATTCCCACCAACAGTGCAGGAAAGTTCCCTTTTCTCCACATCGTCTCGAGCACTTACCATTTGTAGACGTTTTAATGATAACCATTCTGACCAGTGTCAGGTGATATACCTCACTGTAGTTTTTATTTGAGTTTCTCTAGTAACTAGCAGTATTGAGCATATTTTCGTGTGGCTGTCGGCCATCTATGTCTTCTTTGGATAAATCTTTAGGTCTTCTGCCTATTTTCCAATGGGATTTTTGTTGCTGTTGTTGTTATTGAGTTGTATAATCTGTTTTATTATTTCCTTTGAGGTACAAAAACTTGTAAGTTTGATTAGGTCCTATTTGTTTATTTTTGTTTTTATTAACACTGCCTTGAGAGACTGACCTAAGAAAACATTGGTATGATTTATGTCTGAGAATGCTTTGTCTATGTTCTCCTCTAGGAGTTTCATGGTGTCATGTTTTATGTGTAAGCCATAAAGCCACTTTGGGTTTATTTTTGTGTGTGGTATGAGGGTGTATTCTCATACAAAAAGTAACACATAATTTTTGCCCAATTCCCTTTGATGAGAACAAATAATTGCACCCCATACAGATGCATGGGGCTGGGTACAGAAGAACACATGGCATATATGGGAAGCATAAATGTGTCACTGCCTAAAATGCAGCAGAGGAATAATTACAACTAGTTATAATGGAGACAGACGCATTCCAGAAAGGGAAAGTTCAATCCTACCGAGAAAATGTGCATAATAGCTTTATTAAGCAATGTTTAAAGTTTTACATCTACTTAAAATATGTACACATGAAGGAGATAAACACGTTATTAAAAATGCTAATTAAAATATTTTCATCTGTTGTTGTATGACTAATCTCTGAAAACTCTTTCACTTTACTTACAGCTCCCCAAACTTTAAAAAACTTCTTTATCCACACAGCAGAATGTCACCTACAAGCATTCCCTTCCAACTGTGTATATGTATATAATCACATGGCCTTGTCTAAGCAACATTAACAATTTGCCATTCCTCTGATGTCCGGCATTTCCCCCCCATAACAGTGATCAAGAACCAAATTGTTAGTCTTCTTTATCTGATGTAAGAATTACTAACATCATCAAAATAGTTTAACTACATCAGGTTTTTCCAACATGTAAGTCAACAAAGTGAATCAATCTGCTATTAGTCCAGTGCAATTCTGCTTTTTCAAAAACAAAAACATCACAGAAATCTGCTCATAGTCTCTAGATTACTTGTACTTCAAATTATTATTCCAATGATTTCTTCTTTTTATCAGTTAAAGTGAACTTGAGATCATTCTTTCTTGATCTTGCATTACATTGTAAACACTGTCTTCCACTTTGGTTGGGGAGATGGAAATTGTGGACTCTTACAATTTTTTAAGGTGACTAATTAAAGATGCCAATCTCACTATCAAAACCAAGACTATTCACTTTCTGCCTCTCAAAAATAAAAGAAGAAGTGTGAATTTAGTGGTAAATTACACACTGTTGACTAACACAAATCATAAAACATTACAGAGGTGCAATCTGTTTAGAATAAGTACTGAGAGCAGTTTTAAAGATGAGAAGAAATGCCTAATTGGCAGGTCACAGTCTGAGATGAG
Organism: Cervus canadensis; assembly: GCF_019320065.1. Lineage (NCBI taxonomy): Eukaryota > Metazoa > Chordata > Mammalia > Artiodactyla > Cervidae > Cervus > Cervus canadensis. Next base: position 83,649,254 of record NC_057389.1, on the reverse strand, counting down.
ACTATTCCACTGTTGCTTTCTTTATAATAAGACCCACAGGGAATTGGGGCAATGACAGTTAATGTTAATCTCCTGTATTAGAAGCTCAGGGTTTTGTTTTAAAAATTCATTGTTCGTCTTTGCTTTGTGGGGAGGAGTCAATCTTGAGTAATGAAACATTATTTCTTTAAGCCATGTAGAGCCCTCCCCTCATGCTAAACACTCTAGGAAGGCTGTGACTAGAATATTTAAATTCTAAAATGATATGTCTAAGGAAAAAGAAGGATCGACAAGGCCAAAGGGTAGCCAAGTAAGGAGGCACTGTTACAAACTGAGGCTAGATGAATGAGTGACTGTGAATGTAAAGGGCCAGAAGGAAGCAGAGCAGAGAACGAGGAACCTCTGTAGCTGACTGCTGAATAAGTAAGGACGGACATCCCAGGCTGATGAAGTGTGAAGTCTGAGTACATCATTTGTTTGTCCTTTGGTGAATTAAGCTGACGATCTAATGACTACTCAACAAAGGTGTTGTAAATATGAGAATGATGCATATTTACTAATTCCATATACTTAAAAAATTTAAATATATAAAGAGAAGAATAAAGTTAGCCATACAATCAGATATATCAGACATCATGCCATCATGTTGAATTCATCAAAAGAAATTTTGTACAAGTGGTTAACCATAAATTAATCTTTGAAATTAAAATGGTCATCTTTGTGAGAATACTAATTAGTACATTTCTGTTTCAGTGTCATTTACGTTATGTATTTTTTTAACAGTATGTATTTTTGAAGAGTAAAAAACCTAGGACAAAGTATAATTATATCAACTGTTTTGGAGCTCTCAGGATGATGACTACATGGGAGTTCATTAGTTCATTGTCTTTATTTTGTGTATATTTTTAAATTTATACATAATTTTATTTTATAGAAAACACCCTCTTTTTTGTAAATAAGGATAAATCAGACCTTATATCTGATTATATTAAGAATTATACCAATTATATAATAAGAATTATATAATTATATAATATCAATTGTATCAATTCTTAATATTAATTGATGCAGCCTTCAATCTCTTTCTAAAAGCATTCACATTCCCGGAACATCTGAGCATCACTTCAAAGAATGTCAAGAGTTCTGAGCTGCCATTCTTGTGTTTTATCCTCTTGCCCCACTGAAACACCCTGTTGCTACTACTGAAATCTAGGAGTGGCAAACACACTCAGGAAGTATGAGGACTGGGGTCTAAGCTCAACTTTTTATCAGTCCACTATGTGAAACGGATGCTTGCCATATCCGGTGATTAGGAAAGACCCATCCTTGTTTAGTCACAGACCATGTTTGCTAGCTCGAAGGGGTTTGAGTTGGAGGATTTTTTATCAGCTAAGCTAAACACAGATGCCACAAAAAAGAGTCAGGTTTGGGACCTTTCAACTGCTTCCTTTTATCTTCTATGACCTAAAAACTTGCAAAAGTATGTTCTGGTCATAGACCCTCAGACTGGATGAGTGCTTTCTTCCCTCTGAATTCCCATGGCACTTTATCCTACTTTCCATGACATTGATTCCTCTCTACTTTTCCCGTTGCATTATAAATTCCAGAGTGCAAGATGCCTCCCTGTGCCTTTGCCTCACCCACAGATCTAGCACCAGATGTCAGTACCAGTCACTCTAGATGTTTGCAGTATGATTATTCCTATTTCTGCCTCAACCTAGCTCTCTATCTTCAGTCGGAACTCATAGTGAAAAGACTCAAACACATGCAGAACAAAAATAATATAAACAGCACAATCAAACTACCAATCAGAAAACTCTTATCTTCTAGCCAGGTCCTGATTATTAAAGTTTTGTTCTAAAAAATAAAAATTAAAAAAAAACCACCAAGTAAAGTTGCCAAATGTATTAAAATGTGTGTTTCTGCAATAAGGCTGATATGATAAATGATGATGTTGTTGTTGTATTCAGTCTCTAAGTTGCGTCTGACTCTTTGCGACTCCATTCACGGGATTGTCTCGACCCAGAGATTGAGTGTGGATCTCCTGCATTGCGGGCTTCCCTGGTGGCTCAGACTGTAACGAATATGTCTGGGTTGGGAAGATCCCCTGGAGAAGGGAATGGCTAACCAATCCAGTATTCTTGCTTGGAGAATTCCATCGACGGAGGAGCCTGGCAGGCTTCATGGGTTCGAAAAGAGTTGGACAGGGCTGAGCGACTAGTGCTTTAACATTTTCTCCTGCATTGCAGGCAGATTCTTTACCATCTGAGCCACCGAGGAAACACTCAACATACACTAAATCATTACTTAATGCAGATTTACTAAGCAAGAACTCTACCAGAATCTCTTCCTGAATCCCTTCTTGAATCCCTCAGTCTAGCCATGAATATAAAAGGGGCCAGAGAAGCTGGCAGGTTTAAGAATATGGTGCTGTTTTCTTTGGAGTGAACTATCTTCACCTTCAACACTCTTTGAGGATGGATTGGGGTGTGCTGCCTTCTATCTCCAGGCCTGGTGGGGAAGCTTCAGGGCAGCTGCAATGAAGCTTTGAAATGTGTACCCAGCCATTGAAGACAAAGATGCCTGGTGCCTCAAAGCTCAAGTGGGCTAGGGGCTGGGTCTGTCTCCTGCCTGGTATTTTATACACTAAGATCTTGGTTGAAGAAGCCAAGGGAAGGAGTCAGGGGAGGGATACCTCCATGTTTCATATCAGATATATGTTAAGACAGAGCAAACTGGAGTGAGAGGTAACCCTGTGTCCTGGCCAAGGAAACTGTGAGAGAGAAGCCCCAGCAGCAAAGTTGTGAAGAACTCAGAAAGAATCCATGAGAGGAGAATCGGCTCCATCCATCTCCAGGCCCACCCTGGGGCACCAGCTCTGTTAAGTCCACGGAGAGTGAAGCCTCCTAACCAAGCCGTGCTCTCTCCGACCCTCAGCACGCCGGCATTTCTAAAAGAGCATTAGTGACATACAGAGGAGTGAGAAGGGAGAGAGCCAGGACCTCACCTCATACCAACAGCAGGTACCAGCCCGGAGCAGACACAACCTGCAAAATGGGAGAGGAACTGACCAAGGTCAGATCTTTATTGCTACATGGCCAGGGCATTCTAATTATTAATTTGCGAATGTGCGGGAGACCTGGATTTGATCCCTGGGTTGGGAAGATCCCCTGGTGGAGGGTATGACAACCCACTCCAGGATTCTTGTCTGGAGAATCTCCATGGACAGAGGAGCCTGGTGGGCTGCAGTCCATGGAGTTGCAGAGAGTCAGACACGACTGAGTGACTAAGCACACACTGTGGCCTAAAGTGATCACAGGCTCACTTAACAGTGAGCAGAGAAATCAGAGGTCAGCAGACTGCTGGAGTTTTCCTCCAGGGAAAGAGGAAGATATCTCCTCTAAGTGAAGTTTAAACACACAGTGGTAAATAAAATAATGCTGTGATTTTACCACAATCTAAGCACTGTGCTTCTTCAACATACTGGTTGTATATACTAATTTACACTAATTTACAGGCTCTTAAATCTTTTAAATGATAAATACCACTTTGTGGAGCATTTACAATGTATAAGCAACTATATAAGCACATACTCTACCAATTGAATTTCTGGGGAGAAACAGTAAGCCTAAGGGAATGCTGCAGGGCAACGGTTCAGAAAAAACGCCCAACCTCACTTCAGCCCTCTCTCTGCTCTTCTGTCTGGGCTCTCTATTGTCCAAACCAACTGAAGCAGAACAAGGAGGCCTCCTGTGGGTCCATGCAGGTCAGCTTCCTGGGAAAGAGAGCAGGGAGAAGAAAGGTAGAGAGTGGATCTGGAGGGGCAAATGAGGATATCAGTGCACATGTGTGTCTCATTTACTTTGTGCGAAAAAGTGAGAGTGCAGTGGCTCAGTCGTGTCCAACTCTTTTCAACCCCATGGGCTGTGTAGCCTACAGCTCCTCCATCCATGGGATTTTCCAGGCAAGAGCACTGGAGTGGGTTGCCATTTTCTTCTCCAGGGGATCTTCCCAACCTAGGGTTCAAACCGGGCTCTCCCACACTGCAGACTGCTTTACCATCTGAGCCACCAGGGAAGCCCAAAGTTCTTACTTTGTGTAAGAACTCTTATTATCTACATTTTGAGGATGAGAAAATTGAGGTCTAGAGAGATTAACCAGTTCAAGGTCAGATGCTTACTAAGTGAAGGAGTCATATAGCATTCAACTCTGTCCACAGCCTATGTTCAAAACCATTATTTCACTACCAATGTGTCATCATTGAGACAGTTTCTGCAAATATTACTATTTTGCCTAACTTAAATCATGCTTGCACTAACATAGTAGCCAAGGAAATGTCAGTCACAAAATAGAATAGCTAGTGGGTTCGGCACAACACAGGCCTATCATTTTTTAATAAAATTTTTTAACCAAAGTGCTCAAATCCAGGAAAACTCTTACAAATGAACTAGCAGAGGAAAGTGATCCTAGAACCTAGTTTGGGAATATATCCTTGAAATTTTTCATTTTTCCTTTGGTAAACATTTTTTACCATATGTACTTCCCTATCTGATAAAGCCTGGAGAGGTAGATGAAATATCATTTCTCTTTCTAGTTAAGTTCCTTAAACTTTCAGGTGTTGAGATTAGACGTGCTAGATATCGTATCAAACCAAATGGCAGCAAAGGTGACATGATTAGCCCAAAGGTAAAACAGATACAGCTTAATTCACACAAAAATCCTTCCTTCCAGATGATTCAAAACCAGTAATGACACAAAACCTATACTGCATTCTAAAGATGCAGCACATTTATGTCTAATTTTAAAATTACTCCAGGTAGTAGTTGTTTTGGTGTCATGAAGAAAAAATTATAGTGTGAACCACAGCGTGCCTTTCAGTAATTCTTCAAAAACAAATGAGTCTCAAAGAATAGAAATAACCAAGATTTCAAGATCCAAAAGAAACAAATAATTTGTACACATACGGTTCTGTAACCAGGATGGGTTAATTTTGAATTCATGCTGGATCTGCTTCTAAGACTTTAACCCTCATCTTGCTGCTTTTTTTAAATTGTAGGCATACATAATGGCCTGCCTCCAGGGAGACAACCTGTGAGGGACGGTAAGGAAATAACTAATACATCCTCCTGCCTGAGTTTTGCCATTCTAGGGGATATTTGCAAAGACTGAATAAATCTTTTTACTTTGTTTCCTCACCTCCCTCCATCTCTGATCCATAAAAGAACCTGGCAACCAGGACTGGACAAGATGGCTATTTTGAAGTGCTAGCCTGCCATCTTCTCAGTCAGCTGGCTCCTGAATAAAGTCCCTTCCTTGCCCAACACCTCGGCTTGGATTTATTGGCCTATCGTGCTGTGAATAGAGTGAGCTTGGACTTTGTAGCAGTTCCTTGCAAGCAAAAATAGAGACAATTAAGAAAAACTGAATATAAAAAAATTAAGTTCAACACAGTTACAATCTAATTTCTGTCAGTATACCAAAAGAAAAGTTAGTAATTTTTATTTTTAGGGGAATTTTTAAAGGGTAGGTCCATCTGGAGCTCATGAGAACATTTTAATTCTCCATAAAAAGAAATACAAACCTCTAAACACTCAAAAACATTGTGTCAAAGGCTTCAGTTTGCAGCATTAGTAAAAATGTGCATGTGCAATTTGAAACAAAAAGAAAGACTTTGCACATCCTATTTCTAGAGTGACTCTTCCAACCCTTTTAAAAGGCATCAAAGATCTTACAGAATAGGTTTTAGCTTTTAAGGGCAGGGGGAACAGGACTGAAATCACAGTTAGATAAGAAGAAATTTTCTAAAGATGGATTAAGTCACTGTCTTGATTTCATAAATCTGCCCAGTCAGAGGTCTGCTTGACCAATGCCCAGTGGTTCCAACCATCCCTGATGAGGCTCTCGGTGCGTGAAGGAAGAAGTCCTTGAATGTCTAGTAAAACCGTCAGATGACTCCAGGCCCACTTACCATCTGACTATAGCCACATGAAAGACGGCAAGTAAAAATTATTTAGACTTGCAAATGTCCAGTACCATCAGTGGGCAGAAACATCAGATAATAATAAATTTTTTTAATTTATTAAAACCGGATTTGGGGGCTCTATATAGCAAAGCAGTATATAACTGAAACACCACGTAGAGTCCATCTTTGGGAGAAGAATGTGCATAGCCTTCAACCCCATCTAATTATCCTTCACCAAATCCCATAGAGGGAAAGACACTAGAAAAGATTTGCATAGAACATGGTATTTCTCTGTCCAGTGTTCAGAGAATTTGAAAGACAACATCTCAGTCATTATATAAATTCAGTAAATGCTTTGAATAGCAAATACCTCCAGCAGCTTCTGACAGATTGTTAAGTGACCCAAGAGAAGACTTAAATTAATGTAATGTGGCAAACTTTGTTTCAATATCAAATTTTTTTCTGATATGTATGATAACATATCATATCAATATCAAAATCAATTTTTTTTCTGATATGTATGGTAACAGGGCAAGTAAAGATGCTGCCATTAACAAAACCACAAGTAACCACCAGGTCTCCAACTAAGAGTTCCAACAAACCTGGTAGAAAAACCAACCAGGATCTGATAAACAAATTATCCTCTATAAATTGGAATTGCTTTCTAAAAAGAGATGCACTTAATTATTCTACTTCCTAGTTGTGTTAACAGAGAACACTTGGGTTGATGAACTGCTTTCAGTCCTGTTGTGTATGCTGGTGAAAACAGGAATCACTAAGTGTATGGAAAATCTAAGTTACCTCAAAAACTATACAGCCACTCAGCAGAAAATGAGTCAGAATATTGTTAACTTCAGTTCTAAGGAAGCCTCTATGTAAAACCTTCCGTAAGATCTTACTTCTGTTACTATTTCCTTTGTGGTTTGGTTCTGGGGTTTAAGTAGGGAGGGTAATGTCTTAAATGTCTCCCAAGAATGGTGTCACGTAGCTATTTAAGAAGCTGTGAACATTTAACGCCACACAGAAAACTGGATAAAAAAATAACTAATTATTTTTAAAATTGGAGGGCTGTCAGCAGGATCATCATTATTAGTGCTCAACATCACTAATCTTTGTCACCTTCTCAATGGCTCAGTTTTAGAAAAGGCAGGCAGAATAACTAATTTGGGTTTCTTGACCATGGTAGGGGTTCCTCTATGCGTGAAACCATTAATTTGTAGAATTACAGGGATGTGTGGGGTCTGTTATATTTAGCAGGCTATTACTGGCCTTGTAGGTTAATGTGGATTTTCATGTAATAAACTAGCATTTCCAAACAATGTGAGACTTAACTAAGGAAAGTGAATCCAGTTCACTGGACCTGAATGTAGTGGGATTAGGAATGTAGTGCTGAATTATTTTTCTCCGTACTGACCTGTTAGGAATAATGGCATACAGAGAATTTACAAAATTTATACTGGTAACTTTAAGACACTTTTGTTTTACTTTCAGCCAAAAGCTCTAAGAATTGAAGCATCATCTGATATTAATTTTCTACTGGTTTCAGAATCTCCCACAGAAATGATAGGTTAAAACATTTGGAAAACAACATATGCCAGCCCAATTGGGCTCACTCTTTAGGCTCCATCTCATTTATTTTGTATAAATGTATTAACATACTTTTCTTCTGGTCTCTTCTATGCAAGTATACTTTGCAAAATTGGAAATATGTTGTACAAAAATAATACATCTAAGTATACAGGGAAACTTGGTATTTTGACACCAAAATGGCATTTTGAACTGATGGAGAAAATAGATTTTTTTTTTTAAAGTGGCTGTTTCAACCAGCTAGCCATTTTTACAAAGAGAAAAAAACAAGCTGGAATCAAATATTTTAATACTAAACAATAAAATTTAAAAGGACTGGAAGAAAATATTAAAACTTTAAAAAATTTATTTCCATTATTAGAGACAGTCTTTCTAGGGAAAGCACAAAAATCAGAAAGAAGACAGATAAACTTCACCATGCAAAAACTTAAGAGTTGTTAGGGTTAAACAAAGAAAAATAACCTTACTCAAAGATAAAAGACAAATGACACTGAGAAAAAAATATCTTCAACTAACACCACAAAGGATAATTTTCTCTGTATATTAAGTACCCTTAGAAATTTACCAGAAAAACACCAATAATGTAATTATTAACATGGGGAAAGATCGTGGGCAAACCCTTCACACACACATATTTACACGCACCAATACAAATGTATATAACTCAAGACAGGAAGTTCAAACAACAGTAAGATACCTTTTTGAACCTATATGACAAAGATTTGAAAGTTCCCTTATATACACTGTTGATGAAAGTGTGAATAAATAACCACTTACATATTTTGATGAGAGTGTAAACAGTTACAGACAGAAGCTTTGTTACCATCACAACTGAAATACAGTTGACCCTTGAACTACGTGGGTTTGAACTGCATGGGTCCATTCATGTGCAGATACTTTTCAACAGAATACACTATAGTACTATGGGGTCCATGGTTGGTTGAATCCAAGGATACAGAGGGCTGATTATAAATTATATGCAGATTAACACCTGCATTGTTCAATCGTCAACTATACAGTCAATTCTCACAATCCATGGTAGTTACAATCTATAAAGTTGCTGCAAACACTGAATTAGCAAACAATGAATCATTGCTCTTAGTGGAAATAAAGAATTCGGTTTCTGTAAGCCTCTGGTCACAATATTTTCATCATCTGATCAATACATATTCTTGTTTTATGTAGGCTTCTCTTTGAAGATACCTTATTTAATATGTATTGTTCATTCATTAACACTGAGCTCATAGCTAATAGCAATATGGCTCATGGCAAATAAAGTTTATTCAACACACGCATTTTCTGTGTATCACACCACAGCCTTTATGTCCTTAGGAACACTAGATAGCACTTCAGGACCCTGCTTTGGAAGCATATTAAACAGCAATGCCACTAATAGAAAGAAAAAAAAACCCACAGTACTAAATAGATTACAATTAGTACCAAGCATCTCATCTAAAATTATTGACTAGAAAGACTGATGAACAACAATTATATACTTAAAAATTAATTTACTCCACTTTAGCAAGTTCAAATATTTTAATGTCTAAACCAAATTTGAAAATACCGAAACAAAAACAGGTAAACCATTAAACCTGCTTCTACCTAGAGTAGCAGTATTATACAGATCCAAATAAATATACTATTAATTTGAACTAACAATGTATTTGAGAAAGATTTATAAGAATCCTTTCTAGTTATGCCTTTGCATAGCTTTGTAAAAAGCCTGTTTTCTATCAAAGCAAATGTAGCAATTGATAACTAAATTCATACAAATTAAAACTACAAATCAACATCTTAGAAGTTGATTATTGAGATAAACAACTGTCATACAAACCATTACTTAAGTCTCTCTGACATAGGTACTGAACCAGATAAAAACCAGAAGTTAACTCTCTGTAACTTTGTTCTCCATCAAAGCATTAACTATGTAAATATTTCTATAATATTATGACTTAATGAAAGTATTCTATTATTCTTTCTTTTTTTTAGAGAGATGAGTAAACAGGCTCAAAGACAGCAAATTTTTCAAAGGTTGTATTGCCCTATATAAGTATTTGAGATGACAACTTCCAGAGTCATTGACCAAAGTGGCTTAATTGACTTTTGAAGGCTTCCAATGAAGGAATAGCTTAGAAATTAGATAGACCTGACAAAAAAGTCAAATCTGACAAAAAGACCTTCACATGGAAAACTTATTTTTTGAGGGAAAAAAGTATACATGTACAACTAAATGGATAATTACTTTAGCTTTTTTATTGTATCTCTAAAATAAAGAAAGAAGAGTTAACTCCAGCTAGAGAAAAGAAAGAAAACTAACCATTCCCTGTACTTGCCTGGATTACACAGGATTTTCATGTTACCAGTCTCAATATACACGGCAATGCTTTCCATGCTACACAAGGGACACAAGCTCCCCCCACTGTTGCTACTGTTGACCCAAGAAAAAAAATTATATTCTTCCCATAATAAAAGAAAGATCTAAATATTCAACTAGAGGTCCCTGTCATTGCAGTAAAACAAGAAGAAACAGCTATAGAGATTACAAAGACATAAACTGTCTTTATTTTCAGATGACATAATTGTGTACAAAGAAAATCCTAATGAATCTTTAAGAATACCACAAAAAGTAATAAGCAAATTTAGCAATATGGCAAAACATAAACTCACTATCCAAAAATAAATAAGTTAAAAATAAACTATTTGAAAATAAAAATTTAAATATTTTATAATAGTATCAAAACACCAAATATTTAAAAATTTTTCTAAATATTTTTCTAAATTTATAAATATTAACAAATGATGGACAACACTGACCCACTAAAAACTATAAAACATTCCTGACAGAAATTAGAGAAAACTAAACAAACAAACAAATAATACTATGTTTATGAATCAGAGGACTCAATGGTGTTAACATATCTGGTCTCTCCAAATATATTTATAGATTAAATACAATCACAATTAAAATCCATTAAAGAGTTTTTAAATTGGCATGGCAATTAAAAATTTATATTAAAAGGTAAAGGATGAAAAATAACTAAAATAGGATAAAACACCAAAAGCAAAGACAAATGCAAAAAAGGACAAATGAAAATACATCATACTAAAAAGATTCTACAGAGCAAAAGAAACCATTGACAAAATAACAATTACAATCTGCTAAAGCTGAAAAAAATGCAAAAAAAAGAAAAATAGCCTAAAATAGCCTTATAAATAGAAGGAGAAATATATGCCACCTAATTTTAAGCCTTTTTATATAGCTATAGTTACCAAGGTCTTCTGCATTAAAGGCAAATTCTTTACCAACTGAACTATCAAGGAAACCTGGGTCAGGAAGATCCGCTGGAGAAGGTATAGGCTACCCACTCCAGTATTCTTGGCCTTCCCTTGTGGCTCAGCTGGTAAAGAATCCACCTGCAATGTAGGAGACCTGGGTTTGATCCCTGGGTTTGGAAGATCCCCTGGAGAAGGGTAAGGCTACCCACTCCAGTATTCTGGCCTGGAGAATTCCATGGGTTGTAGAGTCCATGGGGACGCAAAGAATCGGACATGACTGAGTGACTTTCACTTTCATACTTTTCATAGTTACCAAAACAGTATGGATTGGCAAAAGGATACATCAATGGAACTGAACAGCCTAGAAACAGAGCCTTGATATTTGAAAACAGAACTAAATTAAGAGAGAAAGGTAAATCTCTTCAATAAATGGTATGGAAACACTGATTATCCATTAGGGATTAAAAAACTTCAATACTTACCTCATGCCATACTGAAAATTGAATCAAGATGAATAACAGATTTATATACAAAAACAATAAAGGTTTATTCTAAAACCTAACATTTTTTGCTCTTAAAAAAAAGCATGACTCAATAAAAAGCCACAAACTGGAAGAAAATATTCACAACACATGAAACTGGCAAAAAATGGTTGACAACACTAAGTCTGAAATGACATGGAGCAAGTGAAATTCTGCATTTCAGGTCAGAGGGTAAAATCCTACAACTACTTCAAAAAACCATTTGGCATTTGCTTAAAAAGTTAAATATACACTTATCCCCTGACCCAGGACTCCTCTAACTATTCCACTCCCCACTTTTTCCCCAAGGGAAATGAAAGTATATATACACAAAAACAGCTTATACATGAATGTTAATGGCAGCTTTATTAATAACAGTCCCCAACTGGAAATAACCCAGATGACCACCAACAAGAGAAGGGATTTTAAAAAAAAAAAACAACTATAGGATATTCCTATAATGGAACACTTTTCAGCAATAAAAAGGAGTAAGTTACCGACACACACAAACACAGCTGAGCTGTGAAAATATTACGCTAAATGAAATAAACAGACACCAAAAAGTACATATGTATGATTCCAACTATATGAATTCCAGATTAATGAAAACCAACGTTAGGGATTTTGCAGTCAATTCAGTGGTTGTTCCTGAGCAGAATGACTATGAAAGGGACAGAGGGGACTTCCAAAATGATGGCAATACTCTGTTTATTGATATCTCCTCATCAAAACAGACTGAAAGGTTACAGTAAAGATCTGAGCATTTCACTTTATGTAATTTTTAACCTAATTTGAAAATACAAATATATATATATATATATATATATATATACACATATATATATTTACAAAGCTAGATTAACCCTGAGCTCTAAGACTTTTTCTGCTAACGTTCTATATTTTTTTTGATAGTAATATATTTTATCTCCATATTACTGGAGAGGATAAAGATATCATTCCCTTAGTAAGGGAACAGTTTATAATATTACTAATATTCTATAATAGTATATCTATAATATTAAATATACTATACCTGTAATAGTGTTAGTATCAGTACTGTCTGCTTTCAGTATTAGCTCAGTTAATCTACTGAGTAACTATAAGAACCATAAGTAAGAACCATATCACTAAAAGCATTTTTTTTGCCATCAAAATTTCCAAAAACTGAAGACAAAAAAATACCCTTCTTAATTGACATTGTCTCTTTCCAGTAATACTAAAATCAGATCCCCATATAAAAGGGAGGCTAACACAATATAAATTGAGACCCTATTATAAAACAAACTATACTAATGGAAAATGTATTTGAGCAATAACAATTTAAATCTTATAATGTACACACTTCAGTTAAATTCAACAACTCTTTATTTGATTCAGTTTCAATGAATTTCATAGCTACATCCAGACAAATTAGTGAGGTGACATTTATTAGCCTGACATTTCAATGGTTCCAGTGGAGCACAACAAAAATACACTCTTGGAACAGAGCTTCAGGACCTATTGAGGTCAGGGAAAAACAAAATCAGTCTATTGGCATGGTGGCATTAATTTGCCCAAAACGCCCATTACTTCCTCAATTTTTATCTTAGCCTTGGCCTCATGTCTTTCTGTCCCGAGGTATTTTCAGGGCAAAGCTCTTAAGAGAACTAAAGAGCTAGAATTGCTTCACCCTGCATCAGACATGCTCAGGAATGCCATCGGCTAGTTAGATGGCTAATGATCAGGTAGTACACTTATCACTGCTTGGTCTATGACCAGGCAATCAATAGAAACATGACCAGTACAGAATGAAATTCGCAGTGTTTCGAGAAAAGTTATAAGAAATGGTTTCGAACAAAGGCAAACAAATATTCTGTTACTCATTTTACTCACATCAGTCTCAGAAGGATGTCAAGCCTCAAAACATTTTTTCTTATAATATCAGTGTTTCAGCAACATAATTACATGTTATCTAAGATTTATTAAAAGATACCAAAAATAACAGATAATTTTTATAAAATACCTTTAGAAGATGATTTTTTCCAAATACTATTCTCAAGGGACACTTGGTATATAGAACATCAAAGACTTTAAGGAATGGATATAATGTACTAGGACCATTTTTCTTACTACATTTATTACCAATGGAGGTTTTGTATCGTTAAAAGCATTATGTTTAAGAATATACACAGAAGGTATTTATTTGATCCCTTTAATTAATGCAGTATCACTCAGTGTCATCCCACATGTACCAAACTGGCCCCTGACTCCAAACTGGCCTTGAGACCTCACAAAGACCATTCATACCACTTTAGACATCTTGCTCCTGTACCACCCTGAATTACAGTATTTCTGGAAATTCTCACCACCAAGGAAGTCTTTTAGTTTGCATTAACTACCCAGAATATTAATTACTACAGCTAGATTTTACAAAAGGTAAAAATTTTTAAGTGCCCAGACCAAAGTTTGCAGAAAATAAAGTCTCATTCTGTGTAACTATTGAACAATTTACTATTTATGACACTCCAGGTTGCAATGGAAATACCTTTTGCTCCCCAAGTCCACACTAATTTTAGACAGGTATTTTCAAGGTCACACAGTTTCAACTAGTAGACTCCTAGGGCCCTAAGGAATCCAAATTACATACTATCATTGATTCATTCATCTACTTAACTGTCACTTACTGAACACTTAAAATGAGCCAGGCATTTTGTGCTTCTTGTCCCCTGGCCTCATGTTCAACTGAGTACCTACACAGGAATTCCCCCATGATTAGGAACAGATTCTGCCTGCTTTCATATTTGTTCGAGTTTTCGCTATAAGTGAAAAACTACCACCAGTTCTGAAGACTTCCCTCTTCTTATTAGGAAATTCAGCAAAATATAAAACAAATAGAAAGCTCATATTAAATCTCAACATCCAGATATTCTCTAGTTGAGTATGAACATGAAGCAACCCTCTACCCCTAGCTATTCCACTGTAACCTTGTAAAAGTAACATGAGGTATACAAAGAAAATCATTGCTTTTCTGTTTTAGCACAGTATATTTTGGAATGTTTGTTTATTGGCCTATAAATTGATGGTGACACTGGTAAAACTATAAAATAACTCTACTTAAAATTCTTGTCAAGAAAGCGAAAAGCAAAACTACAGACTGGTAGAAAATATTTATAAATCATATATCTGATAAAGGACTTGTATAAAGAACATATAAAAGAAACTTAAAACTCGATAATAAAAAACCCCCAAATTTTAAATAGTCCAACAGTTTAAATAATTTTTTTGAAAAAGAAAAACAGTGAAAAGATGCTCAACATCATTTCTCGTTAATAAACACAAATAAAAACTGCAATGTGATAACACTTCATTTCCACTAGGATGACAAAAATCAAAATGACAAACAATAACTAGTATTAGCAAGGATATGGAGAAATTGGAAACTTCATGCATTGCTGCTGGGAATGTAAAAATGGTTTGGATGCTACAGAAAACAGTTTAACTTCCACTCAAAAGTTAAACATACAGTTACTATATGATCCAGCAATTCTACTCTTACATACATACCAAAGAGAAAATAAAACTATGTCCATGCAAAAAATTTACACATGAATTTTCATAACATTATTATTCATAATGGGTAAAAAGTGGAAAAAAACCAAATGGCCATTATTAATGTATAGACAAATGAGCATTATTTAGGAATAAAAAGGAATGATGTACTGATACATGCTAAACATGAATGAACCTTGAAAACATTATGCTAAATGAAAAAAAGTCACAAAAGATGACAATTCATATGTTTCCACTGATATGAAGTGTTTATAATAGGCCAATCAATACAGACAAAAAGTTGATTAGTAACTGCTTAGAGCTAGAGGTGGGGGACACTAAGGAGTGACAGTCAATGCTCGGTTTCTCTTCTGGAACATGAAGATATTCTATAATTAGATTATGATGACTGCACAACTCTATGAGGGTACACTGAATTGTACACTTAAAATGAATAAATTTTATGGTATGTGAATTAAATTTCAACACAGCTATTTTAAAAACTATTCTGAAAAGTTAAATTCTTGATAAAAGAAACTACATCTGTGTAGTTTAAAGGAAACAATTTTAGATTTGACATCAAACACAAAGGAAACAGAAAATAAATATCTGGAATTAAATCAAACTAAAAAGCCTCTGCAGAACAAAGGAAACTATTAAAAAATGAGAGAAAATATTTTTAAAGCATATATCCAGTAAGGGATTGATTTCCTAATTATGTAAAGAACTCATAAAAAATGGATCCACGGAATTCTCCGGGCCAGAATAATGGAGTGGGTAGCCATTTTCTTCTCCAGGGGATCTTCCCAACCAAGGGATCGAACCCAGGACTCCTGTATTACTGGCATATTCTTTACCACCTGAGTCACCAGGGAAGTCCAAGAATACTGGAGGGGGTAGCCTATCCCTTCTCCAGTGGATCTTCCTGACCCAGGAATCGAACCGGGGCCTCCTGCATTGCAGGTGGATTCTTTACCAGCTGAGCTATCAGGTAAGCCCCCCTACCCCAAAAAGGGCAGAAGATCTAAACAGATGTTTTCCCAAAGAAAACATACAGGTGGCCAATGGGTACATGAAAAGATGCTCAACATCACAAATTATCAAAGGAATGCAAAACAAAACTACAATATCACCTCACACCTGTTAGAATGGCTATCATTCCCCCCCCCCAAAAAAAAATCCCACAAGTAACAACAAATATTGCAAGAACATGGAGAAAAGGGAATCTTTGTACACTGTTGTTGGTGGGAATGTAAACTGGTGCAACCACTGTGGAAAACCATATGGAGGTTTCTCAAAAAGCTAAAAAGAACTACCATTTGACCCTGAATCTCCACGCTTGGATATACATCTGAAAAAACAAAAACACTAATTTGAAAAGATACACCTACCCCAAGGTTTACATCAACATTATTTACAATTGACAAGATACGGGCGCAACCTAAGTGTTTATTTTCGGATGAATGGATAAAGCAGATGCAGTATATTGCATATGTATATACAATATGTGCAAATGTATACACTATATATACATATATAAAATTCTTGTGTGAATATATTTTGGTATATGCATATGCACACATACAATGGAATATTACCAAGCCATAAAAAGAATGAAATGCTACTTAAGACAATATGAATGGACCTCAGATAATATGTTTAGGGAAATAAGCCAGTCAGATAAATACTATATGTTATCACTCAAATGTGGAAATAAAAAAAAAAAAATCCAAATGTATATAATAAAAAAGAAACATACAGATACAGAAAACAAACTAGTGGACATACCGGTGGAGAGAGGGAAGGGGAAAGATATGGTCATGGGATTAAGAGGTACAAACTCCTATATATAAAATAAATAAGCAACAAGGATATATTGTATATATAGGGTTAATAGAGCCATCATTTTGTAATAACTTTAAATGGTGTGCAGAATGGCTGCAATGGATGAAGGGGTCAACTGTATGGTGATGGATGGTAATTACAAAGTAATAATCACTTTGTAATGTACAGAGGACTACTTATAACGGTGTATATCTAAAACCTATATAATGCTATATACTAATTTTACCTCAATAAAAAAGGGCAAAAAATAACTTACTTGCAAAAGTGAGTGCATATTTTCCAAGAATGTAAGTATAATTCTTTGTCATTGATGATGTCCTCTAGGGAGATCAGCACAAATGAACAAGGTTAATCAGAACCTATCCTTCAGGCACTCCAACATTTACAAGCTAGTCTTAGGCAGAAGAACCAACTTTCTCAGAATACTAAGAAAGAGAAATTTATAGGAATAAATTTGGGAGAAAGAAGCTTCTCAGAATCTTGGACAACCCGAAGACTGATTTTAAAAAAAAGGGTGGTCATCTGCATTGGATGCTGCTTATAAATTCAAGTAAGATGAGAGCAGAAAAATGACCAATGTGACTGTGGTGCCAACAATGCCTTCTATAATCATGGAATAAAAGGGAGTGAAAATCTAGTTGGGGTGGCTAAGAAAGAATAGGAAGGAAAGATCTGGAGTAAGTGAACATCAGTTCAGCTCAGTTTACTCACTCAGTCGTGTCTGACTCTCTGTGACCCCATGAATCGCATCACGCCAGGCCTCCCTGTCCATCACCAACTCATGGGGCCTGCCCAAACTCATGTCCATTGAGTCGGTGATGCCATCCAGCCATCTCATCCTCTGTCGTCCCTTTCTCCTCCTGCCCCCAATCCCTCCCAGCATCAGAGTCTTTTCCAACGAGTCAACTCTTCATATCAGGTGGCCAAAGTATTGGAGTTTCAGCTTCAGAGTCAGTCCTTCCAATGAACACCCAGGACTGATCTCCTTCAGGATGAACTGGTTGGATTTCCTTGCAGTCCAAGGGACTCTCAAGAGTCTTCTCCAACACAGTTCAAAAGCATCAATTCTTCGGCACTCAGCTTTCTTCACAGTCCATCTCTCACATCCATACATGACCACTGGAAAAACCATAGCCTTGACTAGACGGACCTTTGTTGGCAAAGTAATGTCTCTGCTTTTTTTTTTAATGTGAGTTTCTTTATTGTGATACTCAGTTTATTGCAGTGTCCTGGAACCACAGTATCCCCAAGGTATGCCTATATTCAAAGTTTTTATAATATATCGCAAGATTATAAAGAAGTAGCCTAGAATTGGGTATTTTTATAACAGGCTTAGTCTGTAAAGAAAACATAGAAATGAAAAATGATTTTCACATTTACATAAAATAGAGTAGATGACTACTACTTGAAACTCTATGCTATATTATTACATACAATATGCTTCCAAACCACTTTGTGTGTATGTAAAGTCTCTGCTTTTTGATATGCTGTGTAGGTTGGTCATAACTTTCCTTCCAAGGAGTAAGTGTCTTTTAATTTCGTGGCTGCAGTCACCATCTGCAGTGATTTTGGAACCCAAAAAAATAAAGTCTGACACTGGTTCCACTGTCTCCCCATCTATTTCCCATGAGGTGATGGGACCAGATGCCATGATCTTCATTTTCTGAATGTTGAGCTTTAAGCCAACTTTTTCAGAACTTATTTTTTTTCAGCTCCTCCGCCCTCTTTCACTTTCCATCAAGAGGCCTTTTAGGGTT
Source organism: Cervus canadensis (assembly GCF_019320065.1). Classification (NCBI taxonomy): domain Eukaryota; kingdom Metazoa; phylum Chordata; class Mammalia; order Artiodactyla; family Cervidae; genus Cervus; species Cervus canadensis. The sequence goes on along the minus strand of NC_057389.1, from coordinate 83,630,799 downwards.
TCCTCTCTCTTTCACTTTCTTCTGCCCATAAGGGTGTGTCCCATCTGCATATTCTATCTGAGGTTATTGAGATAAGTTTTCTTCTTTTCTTTCTCACCCGGCAATCTTGAATTCCAGGCTTGGTGCCTTCTTTGCTCCAGCCAGCAAATTTTCTTTCTCATGATGTACTCTGGCAACATAGTTAAATTAAGGCCAGGGGGAGCAAATATATAATAGCCTTGACGTACTCCTTTTTTTCTTATTTTTGGAAAACTAGTTCCCATGTCCAGTTTTCTAACTACTTCTAAAAATGGTTTGCTTCCTGACTCTGCATAACAGGTTTCTTCTGCTCAAGAGCAGGTCAGGTGTCCTGGTAATTTTATCTCTTCCATCTTTGAAAGAATTTTTCCTCCTCCCTCAAGTTTATTTGTGATCCACAACAGTCAAAGGGGCTTTGCATATCAATAAGTAAAAAAACAGGATGTTTTCTCCTCTCTGAACTCTCTTCATGCTTTTTCTTTTTTTTCTTCAAAATGATCCAGCGGATGTTGGCAATTTGATCTCTGGTTCCTCTGCCTTTTCTAAAACCAGCTTGAACATCTGGAAGTTCACGGTTCACATATTGCTGAAGCCTGACCGGGAGAATTTTGAGCATTACTTTACTAGCACTCAAGAAATTTAGCCATGAGAGGCTGAAAATAATGGTGCATAGCCAGAAGAAAGACACTAGAACTATATATTAAGAATTTTAAAATAGAGCAGAGCAATTTATGATATACAGCTAGGAGGGACAATTGTGGAAATTAGTTTTTTGGAAGGGTTTCGAACTAAATTAGCAAGTGAAAGGTGAGAACGTGGATACAGATACAAAAAGGATGCTTTATCTGTGGGTTTCAGAAAGTGAGGGAGCTCGCATTTGAATCTTTCTATTTAACCTTAAATTACTGAAATGAAGTTATTAGGTAGATGGGGTTTAGAAGTTTGCAGACAGAGAAAATGATGAAATTAGTTAATAGTGTTGAGTAGTTATTTGTGTTCCTAAATCTTCAGTGAAAGTTGTTAGCAGGTCTCTATAATTTTGTCCACATTAATCATTAATCAGATACAGATGGAGAAAAACAGATTGTTGCATTCAATTAGAGGTGAGATATTACAAGCTAAGAAGGGTGGATAAAGAGAGTGACAAGGAGGTAAGTCTAAAGTATTCAGAAAGTTTCATTAAAATAATGGACTTTGAAATATAGCCTAGTTAAGGAGAAATGTCAGGACATGACATTATGAATAGTGGGAAAAGTGACAGGACCAACAGAAGTCTTGACAAGAAAAGTTGATGCATTTTGATTAATTAAGGGAGCTAGAAGGATAAGAAATAACAGAGAATGAGGGTGTTTGAAATCAACATATAGTTGTTGATAAAACAAAGAGATGAGCATGAGAGTGAGCGGCTGAGGTATGAAGTAAATAGGAAAATAGTATTAATTGAGAGGAAATTAAGAAAAGAGACACTAGAGGTCAGATGGCTCCTCCTTGTGAATGATCAATTTACCAAGCAGAAAAACAGGACAAGGTAATGAGAGAGAATAAGTCAATACTAAAGTCATCAATGATTGAAAAGGCTGAGCAGGAGGTCAGCAGAAAACAGCAGTTAAGTAGCATTCATTTGTGGTAAAAACTCATGCAATAAGATTCAAATTAATGATGTTTTTGAAGTGTGTAGGGGGAGAAATGGTTGGAACATGCAAAGTTCAGCCTAAAACTGTACGGTACTGGGAAAGCAGCCCACACTTGAGAGAGATGAAAGGAAAGTCATGTCATCAGAGAACACTGGTTATAATCAGTGTGCATTTCGGAAGGTAGAGATAACATAGAATTACCTGAAGATCCATTCCAAGTTGCAAAAAGACAGAGGAAGACATAGGAAGAATGGATGTTGGAGAGTATGGTTTGATCAAGGATATGTAGTGCTGTACAGAGATGAAGGTTTTCTGCACATTAGTGCATAACCTGGGATGTTTGGCCGTATGCCAATGGTTCTCCAAGTGACAGTTTAGCAGCAGAAAATTCTCTAAGGCAGGGTTAAACTAGAGATTGTGTAAAGTTATCTGGATAAAATGGAGGCTTGAAGAATTAATCACAGGGAAAAAAATATAACTAGTATGTCAAGTGTAGGCATGGTCTGAGTTATATATTTATTTCGAACTGCAAATGGTATTTTGCCCTCCAGAGAACTATTGTATTTATAAATTCTTTATTTTTAAAAAATACTTGTTCCTGTCTTTAATTCTCTTCATATATTTTTATATGCATAATCCCACTTGGTAGTATATTAGTCTCCTGGAAAATGCACAGAGATCAAAACATTTCATTAGAGATATCCAGGACTTGGAACAGATTCACTAGAAGTCCCAAGGCATAGGCATACATATTGAGAGGATCTAATAAAGGAGAAACTGCTCTTTCTATCCTTCCTTCCTCCTTCACCCCCTATACCCCTGCCACCTCCCTTTCTCTCCCTCTCTGTCTCTCTTTCTTGAAAAGCACAAGCTTATGAAAAGTCCTAACAACCAAGGGTGAAAACTAATGTCTGGGTTAGGGAGCAGTAAATTTTTAGCTGCATGGGAAGGCACACTAGAAGAAACTGCCCCTAATAAATCATGGGTTGCTATTTACAGTTATATGTACTTGTAAAATAATTTCTTGTAGAATTTAGGGTCCATAACTCTAAACAGGTATGCCATCTGTTTTACAGGAGCATTTTTTATTCTTCAGAAACAAATCCAGAATTTATAAACACAAACTAGGAAAGTGTATATTAACTTGGGATATTAGAAACTTGGAAAAATATTACATTAATCTTACAAATTATCACCACTATAAATTTATTAGGTAATGAATAGAATCTATAAGTCATTTTACTTCTGTAAGGATTCCTGTTAATTGAATCAAAGAATGTGTATTGATCCTACTAACAGCAAACAGTGAAAATACTTTTCTCCATATAATTTCTCCATATTATTAGGTAATGCAAAATACTAATCAAATGCCTGTTAATCGTGCACTGTGTCAGGCTTTGAGATAAGGTAGTGTCTACCGTAACGTGTTCCAATTCTTATAGGATAGAAGGGAAAAAATTCAGCTTAACAGTTATTGAGTCTTTATGCCAGGCACTGAGTCATTTCATTTAATCTTCACTCTATGAGGTAAATATTATTACATCATTCCTATTGTTTTATAGATAAAACTGAAATATTTTGAAGGAGTCTATCAAAATTTTAGAATACAAGCTTGTGTTTAGTTTAATGAAAGTCAGGCAGATAGATAAAGGCTCTTAGGAATTCCCCACTCACCCAACACAAAGCAGTTGGATAATAAATATAACTGCAAATACTAAGGAATGCATCAGCTTTTGCCTCAAATTTTATTGAAGGAAGAGTGATGATCACTAATTAGTATCAGTAAAAGGAATGGGCAGAAATTCTGATTCTGTGTTCACACTTAAATACAGGATCTAAATTAACATTGTGAATATTTTCTTTCAAAATTTGCCTTTGCCCTATCCTGAAGCATTCTGGATTTAGGTTATTCTTAAAATAAATGATCTTCCGTGCTAACCATTTAGTAAACTATTTCTCATTCTCAAGAACACTTCCACTCTCGACAGGAGTGAGAAATCTACTTCTCTCCAGCTTTGTAGATAACCACCAACAAACAAAAATAAGTACACAATTTTAATAAGTTATTAATCCTTCCTAATATTTATACATAAAAAAACTCTGGTGTTTCAGAGATACTTACAATACAAAACAAACAAAAAATCCTGACTGGCTGATTATTTATATAGTCAAAAAAAATAATCTACCAATTTCAGTTGTTTTTTCCCCCATGTTTTAAATATGTTTAAAATAGGATTCCTGGAGATTACCAAATATTTCCTTAAACTTCTAGTGTTCCTTAAAGTGTTAAAATTGTAAACTATATTTTAGATAAAAGAGTAGATTTGAATTTCTTTCATCACAACTAGAATCTTAACAGGATTTTTGAAAAGCTCTACCATGTTCTGAAAATCATTGTAAAGAAACTATTCTATGGGCATGCATGTGAAATAATTTTAAAGTAAAATATTTGTTTTTCAAAATTATGCCAAAATATGATTTTAGTTATACTTAGAAGGTAAAATCTAGGATTTCAAAAAATTATATTAAAAAATATGTAGCCGTTGCTAGTCATGATTTCATGTACAATGTGTGATTTGTTGGCTATTGTTAAACATATCATCGTATAGTTCAGAGTGTTCCACTATGCTCACACCTGAAAATCCACTGACAAGTTTTAAACAGAATGCTAAATGAGCACTTTAATAGTTCCTAAGTAATGTTAATGACTGAAAGCCAACACCCTTGGAAACAGTAACATCTGCTGATACGTTTTTAAATAGAAAGTTCACATCTGTGCAGTTTAGTCATGTTCTCCTCAGTCTACCACCAGGTCATGTATATACCATTTTGCATTTGTTGGACAGAAAATAAAGATTAGCTATTTAGAAGCCAAAAAAGTGGTAGTTTCTCAGTCATGTCAGACTCCTCGGGATGCTGTGCACTGCAGTCCACCAGGCTCCTTAGTCTGTGGAATTCTCTAGGCAAGAATACTGAAGAGGGAGGTCATTCCGTTCTCCAGGGAATCTTCCCGACCCAGGGATCAAATCTGGGTCTCCTGCACTGCAGGTGGATTCTTTACCATCTGAGCCACCAAAAAAAAAAAAAAAAAAAAATGAAGTTGCTCAGTTGTGTCCGACTCTTTGTGATCCCACAGACTGTAGCCTACTAGGCTCCTCCATCCATGGAATTTTCTAGGCAAGAGTACTGGAGTGGGTTGCCATTTCCTTCTCCAGGGAATCTTACCAACCCAGGGATCGAACCCAGGTCTCCCGCATTGCAGGCAGATGCTTGACTGTCTGAGTCATCAGGGAAGCCCCAAAAGTCAGAAAACCACCTGATGAATCTATCTCTTAAAATCTCCTTTCAGGTCCAAGAAGATGCTATTAATTCATTCCTTAATGATTAGTTAGAGTGATCATTCTATTTCAGGGTTCCCATAGACATATAACCATACTTTTCTCTGTTTTCCCATTTTATGTTTTAATTGTTTTCCTGACCATACTAGGGATTATTTTTCTGATTATTCTATGTTATAAAAAGAAAATTTTAAATTGCAAAAAAAAATGTATTAATATAATTAAACATGTAATTAAAGGAAACTAAATATAATGAATATAACAGACCACCATCCTTTAACACAGAAATAATATGAAAATTTTGTTCGTTAAAGATCCTTGTTTAAACTCCCTGCTTTGCAGTCATAGTGTTTTCCTTATTAATAACGAGCTTATTCTTCATATTTTTCTAGATATAATCCCAGGTGAATAGGAGAAGCTGGCAGGGCAAGAGAGATGACCAGTCCCATGGAAAACATGTTACCCAACATGAAACCAGTTACAGATGGGAAGTCACAACATCAAAAGGAAAATTCCATGTTTCCTTCCCAGTCTGTGAATACATCCCAGCTAAACTGGAAAGATGTAATTTCTCCAAATGGTTTTGTATTTCTTCATTCTTCCTCTAGTAAGAAGACTTGAATTGAATCCCATGGGTTTGTCTTCCACAGTCCCTTGGTCCATATGCAGTCATTCACATTTATGGAGGAACACTGGGTTCTTGGATATTGTCATGGTGAAACCCTTGAAATTTGAGATGAGGTCTTATGTGCCTCTCCAAAACTTGATAGGAAATTTGATACTAAGTAAAGTTAGAGAGAAAGTAAGGAGGAAGTTAAAAGATTACTTTTAAATACTGTGATACTTTTCTGGGATTACAGTTTCCTTTGAATGATGAGATTCAACGTTAAAAAACAAAACCAGTAAATCAAGCATAGTTGAGTCTTCCAAATATGTGACTGTGGCAGTTTCTTTCTGCTTTGGCTCAACTGAAAGTAAACTGGGAATAGCACTGGAAAAGAAAATAAAGTTGAAATATTTGCTTTCTTGATACCACCCTTCCTCTCTTCCCACTAGCATCTTATTCTCTTCACTCTTTCTACCACAGTGAATTAGAGACAGAATATGAGAAACCTGCTTATGCTTATATACTGATTATATTTCAGTGTGATTTCCCCCACTTTATATATTAATCTGGAATTTACATAGTAAGTCTTTTAACTCTACTTGTAGAATGAAACTTTTTTTGATCTAATAATAGTTTTTAATTGGCAGAGAGGGAGATATTTGAGAGAGTTGAGGGATAGCAATTCTAAAGTCATGAATGGCCTGCTCACATGTATTCTCCTAAAGATAAATATAATCTGTTTTTTTCAGAGTGACTCTCTTTTCTGCATGAGTGAGAAGCCTAGTGTAGGCTATGGTGCTAGAAGGCTGTCTTGGGGAATTGTCAGTGGCAGAAAAAGCAGGACCTTCTGCCGTGGGCTTCCATGAAGACCCGGGTCTCTCAACATCACGGTGCCTCCCCCAGGATGCCCCATCCCTCCAGACAGACCTCCAGGCTCCAGGAATTCCTGGAGCCTAGTATGTGGAAGGTTCGTAATAACTCTTCTGAACTTCCTCCCACTTTGGACATTCTCAGACATGTTTTTGATACCTTTCCAGACGTCTGTGTTTAAAGACATTTATTTTACTCCCCCGTCCCCATGCCTAAGTCTATCTAATTGAAGGTATTTCCATGAATCCAGTGTAGGTACTCCTACAGCTCTTGGGTTGTAATGCACCTCTGTTGTTTTCTGTTGTTAAACAGGCAATGGGGTGTGGTGTTTAATGCTACTGACTTTGGGGTCCACCAGGCCAGGCTTATATAGTAAACAACCAATAAAAGGTGGCAAACTGTGTAATGCTTTTATGACATTTAACTTACACTGCACCTTGGATATGTAGAGAAAATGTACTTTGCTTACTGTATCAGAAAACAATCTGATCCTTTCTCTTAAGCCACTACCTTCTTGTTAGTGAGGATATCCCTATCTAAAACTAATCTAAACTCTATCTGGTCATTTTGAAAGATGCTTTAGATAGCAGTGTTTCAACTCTTTCAGATAAAAATTCCTGGATTCTCTGAGAATCCCCTTCATCATCCCTACAGCATGGTTTCAAAGGGGTAGAGAAGAATCTGGGTCTTTGTAATGATGCCATCAGCATTCTCTGATTTTCTGGACATGTGGATGTGCCTGTCCTCCTGGACAATCATTGTTCGGTCCTGATCTGGGCTATCCCATTTTAGTCTCAGGACCTGGTAGTCATTACACATCAGCCTCGGTCTCAGCTCCCACTGGGGCCACAGGCAATTCTGAAGTATGGCTGAGATTTTCAATGGCTGCAAAGTGGCTTGCCCTGTCACCTTCCCTGTTCCTCACCCCAGTACGGATACACTCTGGTAAGTGCTTCAGACAGATTCTCAGCTGCTTCTCCGCCACATGGAAACAAGTGTAGTGGGAAGTCTCCTACCTCTGCCTGACCTCTGTTCTGTTAAGTTCATGTGGCTATGCCCCAGGCTGGGACAGATGTAGCCTGTGACAGGACTTTTTGTTTCCACTCTTCTTATACACAAACAAAGTAATGTTCAAATTTCTCCAAGCTAGGCTTCAACAGTACGTGAACCGAGAGCTTCAGATGTTCAAGCTGGATTTAGGAAATGTGGAGGAACCAGAGACTGCATTGCCAATATCTGCAGGATCATAGAAAAAGCAAGAGAGTTCCAGAAAAACGTTTGCTTTATTGACTATGCCAAAGCCGCTGACTGTATGGATCACAATAAAATGTGGAAAATTCTTCAAGAGATGGGAATACCAGACCACCTGACCTGCCTCTTAAGAAATCTGTATGCAGGTCAGGAAACAACAGTTAGAACTGGACATGGAACGACAGACTGGTTCCAAATAGGAAAAGGAGTACGTCAAGGCTGTATATTGTCACCCTGCTTATTTAATTTATATGCAGAGCACATCATGAGAAATGCAGGGCTGGATGAAGCACAAGCTGGAATCAAGATTGCCGGGAGAAATAATCAATAACCTCAGATATGCAGAGGATACCACTCTTACGGGAGAAAGCAAAGAGAAACTAAAGAACCTCTAGATGAAAGTGAAAGAGGAGAGTGAAAAAGCTGGCTAAAAACTCAACATTCAAAAAAACTAAGATCATGGCATCTGGTCCCATCATTTCATGGCAAATAGATGGGGAAACAATGAAAACAGTGACAGACCATATTTTCTTGGGCTCCAAAATCACTGCAGATGGTGACTGCAGCCATGAAATTAAAAGACGCTTGCTCCTTGGAAGAAAAGTTATGACCAACCTAGATAGCATATTTTGCAGACAAAAGTCTGTCTAGTCAAAGCTATGGTTTTTCCAGTAGTCATGTATGGATGTGAGAGTTGGACCATAAAGAAAATTGAGTGCCAAAGAATTGATGCTTTTGAACTGTGGTATTGGAGAAGACTCTTGAGAGTCCCTTGGACTGAAAGGAGATCAAACCAGTCAATCCTAAAGGAAATCAGTCCTGAATATTCATTGGAAAGACTGATGTGGAAGCTGAAACTCCAATACTTTGGCCACCTAATGTGAAGAACAGGCTCACTGGAAAAGACCCTGATGTTGGGAAAGATTGAAGGCAGAGGAGAAAGGGATGACAGATGATGAGATGGTTGGATGGTATCACCGACTCGATGGACATGAGTTAGAGCAAGCTCCAGGAGCTGGTGATGGACAGGGAAGCCTGGCATGCTGCTGTCCATGGGTTCACAAAGAGTTGGACACGACTGAGCAACTGAACTGAAGAGTTAAAAACTTCCCTACCCTTGAGTCACCCTCACTTAACTGACACATGTTTCCCTCTGTGTCAAAATCTGAATTATGGGACTTTCAGGCATGAGTTTATGTTCTTTGTTCTTCTCTCTCCCTTTGTTTTTCATTGTAACTGAAAAAATGGTCCTTTTCCCTTTCTCTTCTTTGCTTGCCTACCCTATCTTCTTTCGAAGTATCAAAGCAAGAAATCAAGGATTTTAACACAATTCTTCCACAATAAACTTGCTTATCTTCAAAATGATATTTTTGAAAATTGGAAGCCAAAATAATATTCTAGCTTTTTCTTTATATTCTTTCTTGAATAGATTGTAATCTCCATCCAGATACGGATGCTCCTAAAGGCAAAAGAAAAAGCACATCGGTAATTTTCAAGATACTACTCCCTCTGCAGCTCTGATCCTGACCTTCAGGGCATACTACTTTATTGCTATGATGGGTTTCTTTTTCAGTAGATGATATAGAATACCTTCATCTTTAGCAGTAAAATGATGTAGGCACAACTAGTCATTTTTAGGAAAAGCTTTTGGTTAGAGAATTGGGGGCTAGATAAATATTCTTTAGGTTACCCTGGGTCTAAAATTGTTTTGGTGATTTCAAGAGTCAGGAATTCTCTATTGCATTTGTAGTCCCATCAACTCAGCTGTGGGAAATTACGCTCCATTTTCAATTTATTTCTGTCCCCACAAAACCTATTTCTCACACAGCCGCCAAAATGACCCTTCTAAAATGTAAATCTCTAAAATGTCTATTCTGCTTAGAACTCTCAAATAACTTACTGCCTCAGTTACGATAAAGCCAAACATTTTACCAAGTGCAGCTCACAGAGCTCTGCAGGTGTTCCAGTGCCCACTCGCCTCTCTGATTTCATTCTCACTCACTCACTCTCAGTCCTAGCACCAGCCTCAATGCCCTCCTTGCTGGCTCCCCAGGACGTCAAACAAACAAAATATTCCTTTTTTGGGGGGTTGTGACACATGTACAGAAATACAGGTGACATCATGAGCCAGTACACACACTTACATGCACTGAAGGGCATATCTTACGAAAAACTACACTTCCTTTAACAATGAACTCTGATACCTTCTTTTTAAATCAATTTAATTCTAGTCTATGCTTTGTTTAGAAATTTTGCTCTTGATTTACTAAATTTATCACACCATCGACAGTTTGGGTAGAACCTCATATTTCAGAAACAGTATCTTAAGACTTCCCAGACAACTCTAAAAGAGTAGCTTCTTTAGTCTCTATTTTCCTACTGCAGCCTGCAATACAGGAGAGCCCGACTCAATTCCTGGGTCGGGAAGATTCACAGGAGAAGGGATAGGCTATCCACTCCTATATTCCTGGGCTTCCCTTGTGTCTCAGCTGGTAAAGAATCTGCCTGTAATGAGGGAGACCTGGGTTTGATCCCTGGGTTGCAAAGATCCCCTGGAGAAGGGAAAGGCTACCCACCCCAGTATTCTGGCCTGGAGAATTACATGGACTATATAGTCCGTGGGGTCACAAAAAGCCATACATGACTGAGCAACTTTCACTTTCACTTTGGGCTTCCCTTTTGGCTCAGCTGGTAAAGAACCCACCTGTAGTGCAGGAGACCTGGGTTCGATCCCTGGGTGGGGAAGATCCCTTGGAGAAGGGAATGGCTACCCACTCCAGTATTCTGGCCTAGAGAATTCCATGGACTAAACCCATGAGGTTGCGCAAAGAGTCGGATACGACTGAGCGACTTTCAGTTTCACTCACTCAGTATCAATCATCCTAATTAACTAATAACACCAATATTTATGTAACTAACATGCAAAAATATTGTGAAATGCTTTAATGGTAAATGACGGACCTCACACAGGCATATATAATAATTAACATAAATAATATGCAAAGTGATACATAAGTAAAAATTTATAAGCCTTTTTATTATCTATCTTAAAAAAAACACACAGGGGAAAAAACACAGTTGTTCAGAAGACAGAGGCCCCATAGCCTCTTGGTAGGTCCCTGTAGGGAAATAAAATTGCTCCTGCTTTCTCAGTGTTCTCATAAACACACTAGCCCTCTGAGACTCTTTAGAGAACGTGAGAATTAGAACTGTAGCCATTCATGTAGTAAATTGCTTTGATTCAAAAGGATAATAAAACTCTCATGTTGACAAGAAAAACCATGACAAGAGGTTCCTATGTTAAATCACCAACATGCCAGGAAGACTCAAACTATCATCTTTCTAGGTGTTTTCATTTAAAGAAAGAACGAGGCCGAGGAACTTGGAGTCAGTCTCTGGCTTTTAGAAAGATATTATTTACATACGAAAGGGATGGAGTAAGAAAACCCTTTAAGGAAATGTGTAGACATCTATCTTCTTTCTACCACTTTATAAGCATATAAATTTAATTTTCTTTTCTCCTTCCTTGCCCATGGATGAGTCTATCCACTTGTATAAGACAACCAACTTGGTTCTCATCTTGTCACTCCAGAGGTAGGGACTAGAGCAATGGGAGAATGAATCATTTATTATTTAGTGCAATGTATTTAATAGGAAGTCTATCTCTGATTCAGAATACCTCATACATATACATATTCATGTATGTATTCAGGATAAAATGAATACATGTCAATATTAAACATTCAAAAGTACTCAAATAATTTTTTCTAATGAATAAAGGAAGCCAGATCCCCCTTTACAGTAAATTTACATTTTATTTTATCTAACAAAAGAAATAATTGTTATAAACACCCAAGAATTTTGTTTTCCAATTACAAGTAGTTTTAACCATAATGGTTAAAAGCAAAGACAATGGCATTAGACCTGGGGTGAGTTACTTCACAGGCCTCTGCATCCTTCTCTGTAATATGAGAACATTAACAGTTCATATCTAATAAGTTATTGGAGTCTTATATCAGATACCCAGCCATGTAAGTAAGCCTGGAGCCATATCCTCCAGTCTTTGACAGTTTTATTCCAATTGTGAGAGAACCTGAGCCAGAACCACACAGCTAAATGACTCCCAGATCTCTGATCATCAGAAACTATAAGAGACAAAGGAAATCAAACCTGAATAGGGAGGACTGATGCTGAAGCTGAAGCTCCAACACTTTGGAGACCTGATGCAAAGAGCTGACTCATTAGAAAAGACCCTGATGCTGGGAAAGATAGAAGGCAGGAGAAAAAGGGGACAATGGAGGATGAGATGGTTGGATGGCATCACCAACTCAATGGACTTGTTTCAGCAAACTCCAGGAGATGGTGAAGGACAGGGAAGCCTGGTGTGCTGCAGTCCACAGGGTCGCAGAGTCAGACATAACTGAGCGACTGAACAACCAAGCAAACATTCATTGTTTTAAGCTGCTAAAATTTGGTGTAACTTGCTACACAGGATTAAATAATACAGATATGTTATATAAAGTCACTTGCATAATACTTGGCATATAGTCTAATAAATGCTGGCCAATAGGAGCAGCAGCAGCTTTTACAGGGAAGTAGTGTGATTACATGGCAGGGAGCTCATGAATACAAAGACAGGACCTTTTTGTATTTCAAAACGGAATAATCTAACTGCATAAGAGCCAAATATAATCTTCATAGTATGATAATAATTCAACCTCTATAAGCACAGAGATACTGTAGATGCAATCAATCCCTATTCCAAAGGCAAAGAAAGTTAACAAGCTCTCACCTGACTCTCCCAAAGAATCCCTTCTCTCAAGTGGAATACTTTTCATCCACCCACAGAAAACCAAAAGAGAGACAGAGTCCCTTCTAAGGGAAAAAGAACAGGATTTCTCAGACCAAAGAGTAAAAACTAAGCTGCTTTCTTCTGTGACAGTGATAAAAACAGTAATGTATTATCTGAAGACAAAGATTTATGACACACACCAAATCTGTAGAGAATTCATGTTCCAGTCTCATGATCTAGTAAGTTCAAATTGCCTTTTATGTGATAATAAGTTTATATTTCATCAATACACATAGAGTAACAAGCGGTAGGTTGCACGGGGTGGATATGCAGAGGACAGAGACCAAACTGCAACTTGAAAATGATAATCCACAGGTCCACAATATTTCTCTATAGAATTATATGACAAAGTCAAAAGGAATACCCACCAGTCATTATCTGACTAGAACCCCAGGTTTGTAAAAGTGACTAGGATGGATGAGCAATGTTTGAACATACGTCACTCTACTTCACAGTGGACCCTATCCATGTGATTGATCATCAGCGTCAAACAAGTCTGCAATTGAATAATGAATCTTCCATGCCTGGCGGTAGTAGGACCGTAAGTAAGAACCATTTTTTTGCTGTGTTTATTCATTTTAGAAATCATTTAATCTACCATGGTTATCTTCACTAGCCCAAAACAATACTCAACAAATCATACATTCTAACTGCCAAAAATATTACAATGCCTGACTTTTAGTCACTTTTTAAAGGAATATTTGTGATATATCTTTCTTACATGGGTAATCAAGGACTTTTGAAAACTGGTCCTAATCTAACTTTCTTACTATCATGTTACCTTATACATCTAGGTTAATGTAAATGATGTTCTTAATTATCCTGCTCTACCTGAGTTAATTTCAGTTCTGCCAGTTTAAAGACCACCCATGTTTCAAGAATGCCACATTCCACCTCTGAATTGCCATAGCATTTTCTCTGAAACCAGCAAACTATAACTGCTAAGACTACAATGCAGAAAATCTGTTGGAATTGACCAAAAACAGCTACTAGAAGTAATGAGTGATTTGGTAAAGGTTCAGGATATAAGATCAACATTTTAAAAGGCAATTGTGTTTATATTTTAACAACAGACAATCAGAAATAGAAATAAAAAGATAGTATTATTTACAATACATCAAGAATACGACACTCTATGGGATAAAATGGACAATAGATGTTTAAGACTTAAACACTAAAAGTACCAAACACTGACATATTCTGGGTCAGAAGACTCAATATTATCGAACATAAATTCTTTCCAAATTTATTCAATAAGTTCAATTTAATCCCAACAAAAATGCCAGCAAGATGTTTTTAAAACCAGATGGTAACGATAACCGTATATGCAAAACAGAAAGAGACACAGAAATACAGAACAGACTTTTGAACTCTGTGGGAGAAGGTGAGGGTGGGATGTTTCAAAAGAACAGCATGTATACTATCTATGGTGAAACAGATCACCAGCCCAGGTGGGATGCATGAGACAAGTGCTCGGGCCTGGTGCACTGGGAAGACCCAGAGGAATCGGTGGAGAGGGAGGTGGGAGGGGGGATCGGGATGGGGAATACGTGTAACTCTATGGCTGATTCATATCAATGTATGACAAAACCCACTGAAATGTTGTGAAGTAATTAGCCTCCAACTAATAAAAAAAAATAAATAAAATAAAAAATTAAAAAAAAACTGATAAGCTAATTCTAACATTTATATAGAAATTCAAAGGCCCTACAATTAGTCAAAATAATTTTCAAAACAACAAAGTTGGAAGATGACCTTTACCTGATTTCAGGACATCTGGTAGTCCAGACATTATGGTATTTGTGTCAAGCTCGAAAATATATCAATGGATCTAAAAAGAATCTTCAGAAATAGACCACACATAGATGGACAACTGATTTTCTTAAAAGGTACAAATGAAATCCAACAGAGAAAGAACAGTCTTTCAACTTATGGTGTTGCATATGTTGGCTATCTATATGCAATGAACTTCAATCCATACCTTGAACACTATACAAAAATCTACTCAAAATCGGATTACAGATGTAAATGTAAAACCTAGAAGAAAACAGCAGAGAATCTTTGTGACATGGTTCTGGCAAAGACTTCTTAAGTACGACACCAAAAACATGATTCAGAAAAGAAAAAAATTGATAAATGGAACATCATCAAAATTAAAAACGTTTGCATTGTGAAACAAACTGTTAAGGGAACAAAAATATAAGGCAAAGACTAAGGAGGAAAGATTTTCAATTCATATATCTGATAAAACATTCTATCTAGCATAAAGAATTCACAAAACTCAAAGAGGAAATCCTTAAAACAATTTTAAAATTTGAAATATAATAATCACAGAGCATATGTGTCATCATAGAAATCACACACATAAATGGTAAAGTGAAATGAAAGTCTTTGACAAAGAAGGGAACAGCAACAGGCAAGCACGTAGGAATTGAGTATAAGGACAAGCTGTCATTAGTAGAAAATAATAAGTAATTAAAGTGAAGCACAGAAAACAGTTGAAATATTAAAAATCCATTCAGCTACATGAATACTTTTGTAATATGAGACTGTCAAGAGAGAGGCTGAGGGATCTATAATCTCCAGAGTTATTTCAAGCAAAGAGGTGACACCTGTCTACCAGAGGGAACAATGAAAAAGTAATGATATCAGTGCTGCCCATCCACCATGTAAAATGAGGCTCTTAAGAAAACTTACATGTCTCAAATGATTCTACATTTATTCACAAGTGACACCGCTCTTGCACTTTAGAGAATCTCAGGTCTCATTGGTTGAGCCATGATGAATCAAATCAGCTTTTGATGGATGGATGCCTGTAATGCTGTCTGTGTTTCTTTAGATGGTGGAGAAATGATTCAGCAGTGTACTAGTCTCTGAGTATAAAAAGAGCTGAGTGAAGTGTTCCACTTTTCCAAAGCAAAATCTATTAAGCAACAGGTATTTATCTCTCTTTTTAATCCCCTCTTTTTCTCAACTACTAACAATGTTAACATTTGACTGAGGAAGACAGAATTCCATTTTAATGCTGTCCATTTTAAATGAAATTATCACCTGACTTTATGACTCATATTAAAGTACAAAACTGGATTAGTAATTTTCAAATTCTTTTCACCTCAGCAGTAAGTGGTTCTGTATAAAACTGATGATCCCATGGTAGTGAAAATAAACATCACCATTCAGTATTCAAAACAAGTACTATGTGAGTTAAGACTGACCCACCACTGAAAGTGAAAAAAATTTTTTTAAAGTTTACTTACTATTTAAACTGCTTTAAAGTGAGTGGTTAACTGTATATCAGATCTAGTTGGTGAACATTTTAGGGCCCAAGTCCAAATTTCCTAATATTTCAAGGCCTGGGGTTTTAGACAGTACTTATACAGTGTCAACATTTAGGGGTAGATATATATAAGAATAATAGAATTGGAATTCCAAGAGTTGGACACAAAGTAAGGTGTTTACAAAATGAGAAAGACAAAATCTGTTAAAGAATGTATAAAAGGGAACGTTGAATGTTTTACACAGCGTGGTAGCCTTATTAAAGTCCAAGCAATTCAGTTACATTTAGTATGTTTCATGATATTTACTCATAATCTAGTATAAGTTCAGTGTAAAATTTCTGAGGGTAAAGCCAGGTGTCATACATAAAGTGAAAGAATTCTCTTTCCAGGTGTATAAGGGAGAAATCCTGTGAACCAAACTTTATGAAGTAAGAGAACATATTTTATTTTTAAGTAATTAGTGGTACTAATGAAATGTCAACCCAAGGAAGTGGTAGAAAAGGTCTTACATAGGGGCTTACCAAAAATGAAGTCACTAGGACATTGATGAAGAAAGTGCTGGTTTATTCTGGAACTGATGATGATGATGACAATATGACTGCAAGAGTGCTAACTTAGATTCGTATACAATCATAAGATTAGGGAAACGATGTCTACACAAAACTTACTTCACAAAATGTGAGCAGAGATGACCTCCGCTATCATTCTACGAGAAACAGATTTTCCTTTCTCTCTGCAGATTATGGTAAAAAAATTCCTAAATACATATCTATGCAATTGATATTTTAAGTTTTGGGTACAGGTAGTCAGTAAACATCATTAGCTTCTAATACAGAAATCCATGCATGTGTGGTAAATCTATGTTTTCAACAGCATGGTTACCACTTTCAAAACCTTGCTCAGAACTCTTAACTATTTCCTACAGAGAATGGTCCACCTTAATCCTGTACACAGATTTGTGTATTTGTCTCTGTGTGCAGTCTAGGGGCCTGTGATTCCATCTCCTAACAGTGAAACGCAAGTCCACACACTCAGGAGGGCACAGCAGATCAGAAAGTTCACATAAACCTCATTCAATGACATAACCAACGAAGATGGCGAAAGAGAAAAGGATTATTGGAAGTAAATGATAATTTGAACCTTCAGTTTTACAGATTTTTTTCTCTATGTAGTCCCAACAAACATCTAGACTTTTTTTCTTTTCTTTTTGGAAAAGATGGGGCACTCTGTTTAATAATGGAGAAGGGCATGGCAACTCACTCCAGTATTCTTGCCTATAGAATCCATGTACAGAGGAGCCTGGTTGGCTGAAACTAACATTTCATTTCTGTTTAACAAAAACCAAAACATTTTGTCTTAAGGATTATTAGTGTTACACCTGCCATATGCGCTACATTTCTTTGGTATTGGATATATTACTGAGTAGCAATAGCTCGTTAGCCTCTGTTCAGTTCAGTTGCTCAGTCTTGTATGACTCTTTGCGACCCCATGGACTGCAGCACACCAGGCCTCCCTGTCCATCACCACCTCCTGGAGTTTACTCAAACTCATGTCCATTGAGTTGGTGATGACATCCAACCATCTCATCCTCTGTCATCCCCTTTTCCTCCTGCCTTCAATCCTTCCCAGCATCAGGGTGTTTTCCAGTGAGTCTGTTCTTCACATCAGATGGCCAAAGTATTGGAGTTTCAGCTTCAACATTAGTCTTTCCAATGAATATTCAGGACTGACTTCCTTTAGTATAGACTGGTTGGATCTCCTTGCAGTCCAGGGGACTCTCAAGTGTCTTCTTCAACACCACAGTGCAAAAAGCATCAGTTCTTTGGTGCTCAGCTTTCTTTATAGTCCAACTCTCACATCCATACATGACTACTGGAAAAACCATAGCCTTAACTAGACGAACCTTTGTTGGCAAAGTAATGTCTCTGCTTTTTAATATGCTGTCTAGGTTGGTCACAACTTTTCTTCCAAGGAGCAAGCGTCTTTTAATTTCATGGCTGCAATCACCATCTGCAGTGATTTTGGAGCCCAGAAAAATAAAGTCAGCCACTGTTTCCACTGTTTCCCCATCTATGAAGTGATGAGACCAGATTCCATGGTCTTTGTTTCCTGAATGTTGAGCTTTAAGCCACCTTTTTCACTCTCCTCTTTCACTTTCATCAAGAGGCTCTTTAGTTCTTCTTCACTTTCTGCCATAAGGGTGGTACCATCTGCACATCTGAGGTAATTGATATTTCTCCCAGCAATCTTGATGCCAGCTTGTGTTTCCTCCAGCCCAGCATTTCTCATGATGTACTCTGCATATAAGTTAAATAAGCAGGGTGACAATATACGTCACCCTGCACATAAGTTAAATAAGCAAGGTGACAAAGCCTTGACGTACTCCTTTTCCTATTTGGAGCCAGTCTGTTGTTCTATGTTCAGTTCTAACTGTTGCTTCCTGACCTGCATACAGATTTCTCAAGAGGGAGGTTAGGTGTCTGGTATTCCCATCTCTTGAAGAATTTTTCACAGTTTGTTGTTATCTGCACAGTCAAAGGCTTTGGCATAGTCAATAAAGCAGAAATAGATGTTTTTCTGGAACTCTCTTACTTTTTCGATGATCCAGCAGATGTTGGCAATTTTATCTCTGGTTCCTCTTCCTTTTCTACAACTAGCTTGAACATCTGGAAGTTCACAGTTCACGTATTGCTGAAGCCTGTCTTGGAGAATTTTGAGCATCACTTTACTAGCGTGTGAGATGAGTGCAATTGCACAGTAGTTTGAACATTGTTTGGCACTGCCTTTCTTAGAGATTGGAATGAAAACTGACCTTTTCCAGTCCTGTGGCCACTGCTGAGTTTTCTAAATTTCCTGGCTTATTGAGTGCAGCACTTTCACGGCATCATCTTTTGTGATTTGAAATAGCTCAACTGGAATTCCATCACCTCCATTAGTTTTGTTCGTAGTGATGCTTCCTAAGGCCCACTTGACTTCACATTCCAGGATGTCTAGCTCTAGGTGAGTGATCACACCATCATCGTTATCTGGGTCGTGAAGATCTTTCTTGTACAGTTCTGTGTATTCTTGCCACCTCTTCTTAATATCTTCTGCTTCTGTTATGTCCATACCATTTCTGTCCTTTATTGAGCCCATCTTTGCATGAAATGTTCCCTTGGTATCTCTAATTTTTTTGAAGACATCTTATCCTTCCCCATTCTGTTCTTTTCTTCTATTTCTTTGCACTGATCATTGAGGAAGGCTTTCTTATCTCTCCTTGCTATTCTTTGGAATTCTGCATTCAAATGGGTATATCTTTACTTTCCTCCTTTGCTTTTTGCTTCTCTTCTTTTCACAGCTATTTGTAAGGCCTCCTCAGACAGCCATTTTGCTTTTTTGCATTTCTTTTTCTTGGTGATGGTATTGCTCCCTGTCTCCTGTACAATGTCATGAACTTCCATCCATAGATCCTCTGTAGGCTACAGAAATCTACAGATACTGCATTAGTCTACTACAGAGAAAAGTTAGCCCTTCTGGTAAAGACAGACACACAGACACATGCAAATACATATATATATACATAGATACAAAACAAATACATAGACACAGGCATATACATCTACATATACCCACATGGACAAACACATATACACATATACCCACACGCCCGTCTGTGGTTTAAACTGATCATGGGTTAAAACACATAGGGAAGTGAACTCCAAACCTGTTAGTTTCAAGGACAACACTAGGAGTGAGAAGTATGTTTACCCTTCTTCTAGGATGCTTAGTGAAGTCAGGCCTGAAATTGGAAGGAAAAATAAGCTATAGTCAGCAGATTGCCTACCTGAGAAGAAATGATTCAGGAGTATATGATAATATGATGTAGAGATACTGAACACACTCTTGATTTCCTGCAGCTTATTCTGGGCCAATTAGTAGCCCTAAAAACAAGACACAAAATTATGACGATTCCTTTTATAACTTGGGAAGCCTGATATAGAAAAAAATTTGATGCATTTTTAAGAATGAAAATTTTACTAGGCAGTGTTTTTTCTTATAAATTAGTATTTTAAAAAATAAAAATTCACTACTCATCTGGAGAGAATTACTCCTCACTGGAAAAGTATTTTCTACTCTAATAATTTTGAAATTGTGCCTGCATGTGGCATCAGAGTCGTATACAATGTTCCATGTCAAATCTGTTACGGAATATAAGAAAGGAGCAAGAAATACGGTTAAACAAGAATCAGTATTCTGAACTCTCATGCCTCAAATCATCTTTAGTCCCCTGCAGACATTTTTAATCACCAAGGGACATTAGTAAGATTGTTGACTGAAACCTCTAAGCAGTAAAGCTGGAAATAAATGACTAAAGTCTGGCTTGCATTCTCATCATTGCTCGAGTTATCATTTATCACACCTATGTGGGGACCTAGTAGTTCATCTTCTCTTGATGGTATCTATAAATATAAAGATGTTAAGAGATTCTTAGGGAGCATGTTTATGAGGTAATATAAACTGTTTGTAAAAACATCCTACATATATTATTTCAATTGCACTTTTTTTTTCCTCCACAGTGACTTTATCCCACTTAGAAGATACCCATTTCTTTAGGTTCATTTTCACTAATGGACACAAAATGGGGTGAAGCCAGGTTACAAAAGCTAGCAATAGACTGCTGTCTTCAGGTTATCTACAGTACGTGTTCAGTGGAGGAGCTAAGTAGACTCTCATTCGCCTTTGAAAGTCAGTTGCTCATCTCTGAGACAGAAAATTTCTTAATCATGGGCTCAGTATCACTTATGTCAACATCCAGGAGAAATTTATGCTGGGAATAAACTAAAAGTTACTTGACACATTTTTAGACAGGGTGGACTCCTTCCCATATCATAATGAGGTATGATGACCCCTAAAAATTTAAAGTTGGCCTTTAACAAATGTCTAAGTATATTTTTGCAGATATCTACCACTTATTTTGACCAAGACTTTATAGGAAAACAAAAGAATTCTCAATGTGGAATTTTCTCCTAGACATTGATTTTCACAAGTCTTATTACCTGTTAAAAAGTTTCTATAAACTCATATTGGCTATGACATAACAATAAATATCAAGAAATAAGAAAATTCACTGACTTACTGAAAGAGAATAGGCTTATAAAATTTTAGAGCTGAAATTTCTTTAGAGACCCCTGACCCAACTCATTTTTTTGTGTGTAGAGGCTGATACTGTGGACCTCACAGCCTGAGCACACCAGTGGACAGGACTCAGGCTGTATGGCCTCCAGTGCAACATATGACTTCTACAGCTCACTGACTCCAGGAAAGGAGCCGAGTGGTGTGTGACTCCAAAAACTTACAGATGCTGGTCCTTTTTTTTTTTTTTTTTTTTGTATTTCAGTATCTTTATTTATTTATTTATTTAATTTTTTATTATATTGTATTGGTTTTTGCCAAACATTCACATGAATCAGCCATGGATTTACATGTGTTCCCCATCCTGATCCCCTCTCCCACCTCCTTCTCCATCCCATCCCTCTGGGTCTTCCCACTGCACCAGCCCTGAGCACTTGTCTCATGCATCCAGCCTGGGCTGGTGATCTGTTTCACCCTTGATAGTATACTTGTTTCAATGCTGTTCTCTCTGAACATCCCACCCTCGCCTTCTCCCACAGAGTCCAAAAGTCTGTTCTGTACATCTGTGTCTCTTTCTGTTTTGCATATAGGGTTATCATTACCATATTTTAAAATTCCACATATATGCATTAGTATACTGTATTGGTGTTTATCTTTCTGGCTTACTTCACTCTGTATAATGGGCTCCAGTTTCATCCATTTCATTAGAACTGATTCAAATGAATTCTTTTTAATGGCTGAGTAATATTCCATGGTGTATATGTACCACAGCTTCCTTACCCATTCCTTCGCTGATGGGCATCTAGGTTGCTTCCATGGCCTGGCTATTATAAACAGTGCTGCGATGAACATTGGGGTATACGTGTCTCTTTCAATTCTGGTTTCTGTGGTGTGTGTGCCCAGGAGTGGTATTGCTGGGTCATATGGCAGTTCTATTTCCAGTTTTTTAAGGAATCTCCACACTGTTCTCCATAGCGGCTGTACTAGTTTGTGTTCCCACCAACAGTGTAAGAGGGTTCCCTTTTCTCCACACCCTCTCCAGCATTTATTGCTTATAGACTTTTGGATAGTAGCCATTCTGACTGGCGTGTAATGGTACCCCATTGAGGTTTTGATTTGCATTTCTCTAATAATGAGTGATGTTGAGCATCTTTTCATGTGTTTGTTAGCCATCTGTATGTCTTTGGAGAAATGTCTGTTTAGATCTTTGGCCCATTTTTTGATTGGGTCATTTATTTTTCTGATATTGAGCTGCAGGAGTTGTTTGTATATTTTTGAGATTAATCCTTTGTCTGTTTCTTCATTTGCTATTATTTTCTCCCCTTCTGAAGGCTGTCTTTTCACCTTACTTATAGTTCCCTTGGTTGTGCAAAAGTTTTTAAGTTTCCCAGGACCAGATGGCTTCACAGCAGAATTCTACCAAAAATTTAGAGAAGAGCTAACACCTATCTTACTCAAACTCTTCCAGAAAATTGCAGAAGAAGCTAAACTTCCAAACTCATTCTATGAGGCCACCATCACCCTAATTCCAAAACCAGACAAAGATGCCACAAAAAAAGAAAACTACAGGCCAATATCACTGATGAACATAAATACAAAAATCCTTAACAAAATTCCCAGCAAACAGAATCCAACAACATATTAAAAAAATCATACACCATGACCAAGTGGGCTTTATCCCAGGAATGCAAGGATTCCTTAATATCCGCAAATCAATCAATGTAATACACCACATTAACAAATTGAAAGATAAAAACCATATGATTATCTCAATAGATGCAGAGAAAGCCTTTGACAAAATTCAACATCCATTTATGATTAAAACTCTCCAGAAAGCAGGAATAGAAGGAACATACCTCAACATAATAAAAGCTATATATGACAAACCCTTAGCAAACATTATCCTCAATGGTGAAAAATTGAAAGCATTTCCCCTAAAGTCAGGAACAAGACAAGGGTGCCCACTCTCACCACTACTATTCAACATAGTTTTGGAAGTTTTGGCCACAGCAATCAGAGCAGAAAAAGAAGTAAAAGGAATCCAGATAGGAAAAGAAGAAGTAAAACTCTCACTGTTTGCAGATGACATGATCCTCTACATAGAAAACCCTAAAGACTCTACCAGAAAATTACTAGAGCTAATCAATGAATATAGTAAAGTTGCAGGATATAAAATTAACACACAGAAATCCCTTGTATTCCTATACACTAACAATGAGAAAACAGAAAGAGAAATTAAGGAAACAATACCATTCACCATTGCAACAAAAAGAATAAAATACTTAGGAGTATATCTACCTAAAGAAACAAAAGACCTATACATAGAAAACTATAAAACACTGATGAAAGAAATCAAAGAGGACACAAACAGATGGAGAAACATACCGTGTTCATGGATTAGAAGAATCAATATTGTCAAAATGACTATACTACCCAAAGCAATCTGTAGATTCAATGCAATCCCTATCAAGCTACCAATGGTATTCTTCACAGAACTAGAACAAATAATTTCACAATTTGTATGGAAATACAAAAAACCTCAAATAGCCAAAGCAATCTTGAGAAAGAAGAATGGAACTGGAGGAATCAACCTGACTGACTTCAGGCTCTACTACAAAGCCACAGTCATCAAGACAGTATGGTACTGGCACAAAGACAGAAATATAGATCAAAGGAACAAAATAGAAAGCCCAGAGATAAATCTACATACCTACGCACACCTTATCTTCAACAAAGGAGGTGAGAATATACAACGGAAAAAAGATAATCTCTTTAACAAGTGGTGCTGGGAAAACCGGTCAACCACTTGTAAAAGAATGAAATTAGAACACTTTCAAACACCATACATAAAAATAAACTCAAAATGGATTAAAGATCTAAATGTAAGACCAGAAACTATAAAACTCCTAGAGGAGAGCATAGGCAAAACACTCTCTGACATAAATCACAGCAAGATCCTCTGTGACCCACCTCACAGAATATTGGACATAAAAGCAAAAATAAACAAATGGGACCTAATGCTGGTTCTTAAAATTTGATTCCCTAGCCCAAGCATCAGCAGCACCTGGGAATTTGCTAAAAATGAAAATACACAGGTCCCATTCCAGAGCTACTGAATCATAAACTGTGGGATGGGAGCCCAGGGGTTTGTGTTTTAATAAGCCATGCAGTTCATTCTGAGGTACACTGAACTTTGAAAACCACTGGGATAAGCAATTTTTAATTCAAGAAAAGATATTTTAATTTTTCCTACTTATATTTTGCAAGGCATTTGAAAGGGTTAAATGAAATTGAAAAATATTCTGATTATGTTACTTAAACTTATGACTATGTTGACTAGATTTTTTTTGCATAAAAACCAAATAGGAATATTGCTTTAAATATGCTATTTTAATTTACAAATGTTTGCTAAAATAAGATCCTAAAGGGAAGATAAAATTTAATATATCACATACATGTAATAAAACATGTCTTTTAAAAATGCCTATTTTCTGCTAAGATTCACTCCTGAAGTGAATGCTGTGGTTTATTTTGCTTAAGTTGTACTTCCTTGGTATTTGTTTTTGTTTTCCTAGGAAGTCTATGTTCTGTGACATTCTAGCTTTACCAACCTGACAAGGCACAATAACCAACCATAATGTCATTTTCTGTCAACTAAAAATACCTATATATAAAAACTCTACATGTCTAAAATATTAAGTACCCTTAATTTCACTGTATTCATTATGCCAAAGAATGGACTATATCAGAAAACATTACAGTGTAGAAATTCCTAAGATTTATCCATGTTGTGCATACAAATATAGTTAATTCATTCTTGCTGTTGCATAACATGCCATTGTGTGAATATATTATCATTTATCAATTCTTCTATGGATAGGCATTTGAATTATTTCTAGGTTTTTGCTTTTACAGTGTTTCTCTGAACATTCTTCTCCATGTCTCCTGGAATATACATATGTGAGTTTCTTTTGGATATATACATAAAAGTGAAATTTCTAAGTCAGAGAATATATAAATATTGAATTTTACAAGAAAAGACCAAACTTGCTTTCCAAAGAATTTTATCAATTTATACTCTAATAGTAATTTAAAAGAAAGACTGGTAATTCAAATTCTCCCAAAACCTTATTACTGTTCATACTTCTCAATACTATTTTAATGAGTACAAAATGGTATCACATTGTGCTTCTATTCACATTTCCATTACTGCTAGTGACATTGAACATCATTTTCTGCCTTGATTATACATATATTTCTCCTATGAAATGGCTGAGTGTGTATTTTGTCCATTTTTAAAAAAACTTTTTCTGTAGGAATTTTATATTCCTCTCCCCATCCCAAAAACAGGATTTAATTAGTTTTTTCCACAGGCAGTGACCTATCACACTTAAAAATTTCCACTGGACTCAAAGAAACTTTCATTTCTTAAAAAAATACTGCAAACTCTCATTTAGATTTTTTTTTCTATTGTCAAAATTTTAGTTCTATAATGGAGTGTGTTTTTGTTCACCCACTACATAAGCTTTTTCTACAAATTCACACAGACCTAACACTAGTAAATCTAATAAAATCAGAAAAAAAAGTTAATTTTGGTTGACTTGCTTTAATGTTCCTTAATTTTGATTTAATCATATGTAAAATGCAGGTCAGGTCAGTAAAGATAAAGATGGGGTACTGTAACATGATGTAACAGGCTTATTAGCACATTAGGGGAGCAGAAAATGATGATTATTATTTTAATAGAGATAAAACTAAATTTCCAATAAAGCAATACCCATAACAATATATTTGCCACATAACTGAAAATTGTTAACTATCATTCCCTCATTTACCCAGAGGGAATTAGCCTGTTAGGCTGCCTGAGCACACTGAGTATCTGAAGCAGAAACCAACTATATTCTGTCCAGTTGATCTTGGTCAATTAATTAACAGATGCAAAAATAGAGGCCCTAGGAGTTTTTGAAACTTGCCGCAGGTAGACAAATACTTTAGGACTAAGCCAAATCTGGGTGCAGGGTTCTTCTCACAATATGAATATCTGTTTCATCTATCTGACCCGTATCAGTTTACAGAGCACTTCCTTAGCTTCATGACCTTGATTATTATATCATTCAGCTTATAGATATGACTCTCCGCCCGCCCGCCTGCCGCCACTTTTTGTCTTTGGAAAAGTCTTCGGAGATCCTTCTGCATACTTAAATTTTACTGTTTTGGCAGCTGTTACTAAATGAAACTTAAGTTTTAAAATACACACACACACACAGCTCTTCCTTGCCTTACCATAGGGTTACATCCCAATGAACCCACTGTAACTTGAAAATGCCACATTGAAAATGAATTTAATACACCTAAGCTACCACACATCATAGCTTAGCCAAGCCTACCTTAAATGTTCAGAACACCTGAATTAGCCTACAGTTGGGTTAAAATCTAACACAAAGCCTATTTCATAATAAAGTATTGAATATCTCATGTAGCTTATTAAACAGTGAACTGGACGTGAAAAATAGAATATTGTATGGGTACAGAATGGTTATAAGTATATCAGCTGTTTACTTTCATGATCACGTGACTGACTGGGAGTTTCGGATTGTTGGTACTTCCCCATACCACATATTACTAGCCTACAAAGGAGCAAAATTTGAAAATTAAAGCACAGTTTCTACTGAATGTGTATTTCTTTCACACCATCATAAAGTCAAAATATTTTAAATTGAAACACTGTAAGTTGGGGACTTACAATGCCTACCAGCCCTGCTGTAGGACAGGGATTTCTCCTGGTTCTGTTCTTTGCTTACTTCATATCCTGTGCTTGATGGGAGTATGTGAAATGCCGCTCCGACACTATTCAGTTAGCATATGTCTTTATACTGGTGCTCTTGTTTACTGCGTGTTGTTCACATACAGCAGCAGTTTAAGGGGTTCTGCAGGGTTGGAGAAACTATGCATTCAGGAGGCTTGTGTGCAGCTGATAACAGACCAGTTACATGCTTTACGGAGGTAGTCAGGAGACAAATCTGTAAGTTTGCGTCTCCACATTTTTATACCATGAGCTAATGGGAACAAGATTTAGGGGGTCTTAGTGTGCTAAAGGGCTTCCCAGGTGGCTCAGTGGGTAAAGAAACTGCCTGCAATGCAGGAGATGCTGGAGATATGGGTTTGATTCCTGAGTTGGGAAGATCCTCTGGAAGAGGGCATGGCAACCCACTCTAGCATTCTTGCCTGGAGAACCCCATGGTCAGAGGAGCTTGGTGGGCTACTGTCCACGGCTCGCAAAGAGTTGGACATGCCTGAAGTGATGGAGCACAGCAAGTTGGGCACTATCTGTACATGTTTTTACATAAACATGCATATATGCAAGAAGCCTCACCATGTGCCCTGGATTATCCTTTGCTGGACATATTGGCAGTCACAAAGAGCAAGTGGGGGATGGATTTCAGTTTGAAGATTTCAAGTTGACTTTGATTCTAAAAACGGGCTCAGAAGTGTTTATGTTTTCAAAAGGGCATGATACCATTCATGTTACCTCTTAAAGAGTCTCAGTTTAAAAAAGATGATGAGGTTGGCCAGTCAGTTTTCATGTAATCTTGGCAGTAAGGCATCTGAAGAATGAAGAGTGCTTAAACATGTAATGTTTGCTTGCAAGGTCTTCAACGAACAATCAAAATAACTTTGCTAATATGTTTAGCATCTTATCTGTGAGTCTAGATGCTCTCTTCTAGAACACATTGGTCACCCCAAGTTCCCTCTCCTCAAACTTAACAAATGGACACACATATGACATTCAGGATCCAGCTGAGGCAGTGGAAGCCAAACAGGCTTGGTCCAGCATGTGGGTTATAACTATAGTAGAGCCACAGGTTCTCCAGCGGATTGGGAGCCCCTGTCCAGACTTGAGCCAGGTTTGGGGGCACTTCCCAGAAGGCCAGTGGTTGGGTATGCCTGACTGTCTTCTATGTTCATTTCTGTTACTCATCCTTTGTTGATAATATTTATCAAAAACATTATAGTATGAAGTTTCCTTTATACATTATTTATGGTATTTTTTATAAACAGAATATTTTAACTTAAATATAGTTAAACTGGTTAATTTTTTTTAGAATTATTGCTTTTTAGTGTCCTGCTTAAAATACTATTTTCTACCTCAAAGTCAGAAAGATACTCAATGATATATTCTAACAACTTTTAAAGTTTTTTCTTTTTTATTTTAAATTTTATATTCCATCTGGATTTGATTTTGTGCATGGTGTGAGGATGGGATCCAATTTCCCCTTTTCCAAGTAGAAAATCATTTTTTCAACCTTTGTTTACTGAATGCTTTCCTCCATTCTCCACTGATCAGTCATGCAAACTCTGTCAAGTGTCAAACTTACTAAATCTCAATAAGTCCTGATACATAATAGGTAAATTTTTGCCTCATTCTCTTGTTCGTCTTGTCCTTCTCCATTCTCTCTTCTCTTATTTTATCAGGAGTGTTTTTTCCTAGTACTGGCTGTTTAACTTTTCCATGTAATCATTAAAACTGTTCTCTCAAGTTCCAAGAGGAAAAAAAAAAGAATGCTCATATGCTTTTTACTGGAAATACTTTGACTGTATAGATCAAATTAGGAAAACCTGATATCTTTACAAGTGTCCCCATCCATGAACATATGATATCTCTCTGTTTTTCTTTAGCACTTTCAGTCCCTTCCTAGGAACTTTTACAATTTTATGTATATAGGTCTTACACATAGTTGTTAAATTTAACCTTAGGTATTTTGTGACTTTGTTGCCATTATAAATGGTGCTTTTAAAAGATTACATTTTTGAATTGCTGCTGATACATAGAAGTGTAATATTTAAGACTACTAAAATATAGTACTTTACTACATATCATTGCTAATATTTAACGTAGATAATCATGTCAGCTGTAAATGAGAATTTTATATTCTTCTGATTTCTAACACTTTGATTTTTTTTTCATTTATTTTTATTAGTTGGAGGCTAATTACTTTACAATATTGTAGTGGTTTTTGCCATACATTGACATGAATCAGCCATGGATTTACATGTGTTCCCCATCCTGAACCCCCCTCCCACCTCCCTCCCCCCACTTTGATATTTTAAACTGTCTTACTATACTTGATAAGACCATGAGAAAAACAATACACAGGTATGGCAATGGTGTGAACCTCCTTTTGTTAGTTATATTTCAAACTATTATTAAGCCCTTCTGTTTGAAAAAATTCATACATAAAATCTGAAGAATGTGTGAGTAAGTATAGTTTTCAATCTTAAATATTTTTTTGCCAAACCATCTGAGAATAAGTTTCAGACGTCATGACTTCTCACTCTTAAATACTTCTAAGAATAACCAAAATAATTAATCATATTGAAAAAATTCAACATTATTGTTATAATACTATTATCTAATATATAATACATACTAAAAATTTCTCCATTGTTACTGTACAGTTCTTTATAAAAATTATTCTTAAGATCCAGTACAAGGGAACACATACAATGTGATTTTCATCTCTTTGAAAGTGAAAGAAAGTGAAGTCGTTTAGTCGTGTCCGACTCTTTGGCATCCCATGGATTGCAGCCTACCAGGCTTCTCCGTCCATGGGATTTTCCAAGCAAGAATACTGGAGTGGGTTGCCATTTCCTTCTCCAGGGGATCTTCCCAACCCAGGGATTGAGCCCGGGTCTCCCTCATTGTAGGCAGATGCTTTTACCATCTGAACCACCAGGGAAGTCTTCTTTCATCTCTTTAGTCTTCTAAAATCTAGAATACTACCTTTATCCTTGTCTTTTACAATTCTGACATTTTAAAGGTTTACAGGATAAAGTTTCTATTTTGTTTTACAATATCCTCTAATTTATGTTGAAAGAAATTCTACATAAGTAATATTGTGACTTTCACAGTGCATCATGTTAGTAAGCATTTGATATCAGTCATGTTGATTATGTTAACTTGCATTTCTTGGTTAAGGTATTATCACTCAGATTTTTCCATTACAAAATATATTTCTCCCCTTAATAGTTTATAAGTGAAAAGTTGGGAGATATTTTGAGACTTTTTATTATATTGTTGCCCATAAATTTTCATTTAGTTATTTAACAGCTACTGATGATCCTTGCCTGAATCAGTTACTATAAGAGTAACTATTCTGCTCCACTGATCCATCTTTTTTTAAAACCAGTACCACACTGTCTTGACTATTGTAGTTCTACAGTATGTCTTAAAGTTGGGTAGTGTCAATGCTCCAACTTTGTTCTTCTTCAGTATTGTGTTGGTTATTTTTGGTCTTTCTTTTCCTCTCTATAAAAACTTCAGAAATCAGCTTGCCAATATCCACAGAATAACTTGCAGGGGTTTTGCAGAGATTGCATTGAATCTATCTGCCAAATAGGGAAGAACTGACATCTTGACAATACTGAGTCTTCTTATCCATAAATATGAAGTATCTCTCCACTTACTTAGTTCTTCTTTGATGTTATAAATTTTATAGTTTTCCTCTTCCATATATTTTGCTAGATTTATATCTGAATACTTTGGTATACTTAAAAAAAGTATTTATATATAAATACTTCTCCAAAATGAATACTCTCATTTTGGAGAAATGCTAATGCAAATGGTACTGTGTTTTAATTTCATATTCCATATATTTGTTGCTGGTATATAAGAAAGTAAATAACTATTGTATATTAACTGTATATCCTACAACATAGCTATAATCACTTATGAGATTCAGGAGTTTTTCTGTTAATTCTTTTGTACACACATATATGTCAGACACACACATATGCAACAAACCAACAAAATTTACCAAATCTCGCTTAAGATATGGTTATATTATGCTTCTGATATATATGTAGAGTCATTTGTTCCTATTTGTGTGTGTGTGTGTATATATATGTATATATATCTTTTTCTCATATCTTTTGATACAATTATACTTTAAAAAACATAAAGCATGTTAACACAACTCTGAAGGTATTTTAAAAGATGTACTCAAAAAGATATTTATACTTTTCCCCTACATCCTGTTTTCCTTCACTTTCTGTGAAGCCAGAAATTTACAAAATTGTTTCATTCATTTTTCCCTTCAAAAGGAATATTTCTAACACAGTCCCATTTAAGATGATTTTTTTTGGTAATAGTTTCTAAGTACACTTTTCCAGAGTAAAGAATATAATTTCTATACCTAATTTGTCAAACATTTCTATCATGAATGGGGGTTGAATTTTATCAATTATTTCTTAATATTTGTTAGAATTATCTTTCCGGTATTATTCTCATTCTCACAAACTGTTATATTTGAGTTCTTATTATTTTGCTTTCAATTTTTGAATCCATTCTCTTTAATAATACTTGCTAAAATCCTCCCTTCTCATATTTCAATATGGAGGCAGTTTTATCTTCATTTCTTTCTAGTTATTCTTTCCCCAATTTCTGGTAGTTTCTCTACATGCATTCACTGATTAATACTCAGCTCAATATTCTAGAGGAAACCTTTTTACATACGTTTTTACATATCTCTTTCCATTCACCCAAAGGGGGCTGTCTATTTTCTTTGTCTCTTTTTTCCTGGATATCTTTTAGATTGGTTGAATCATGTTTTCTTTTTTTAAAAAAATCATTCCTTTTTTGTTCCTCTGTTAGAAATGTGCTGTGTTCCTTTACATTTAATGAATATACTAGAAGTTGAAACATGCATATATTTACTTGCCAATTTTTGAATTGACCTAACATCAAAACAAGCAAGGTAATAATTGATTGTATCAGAATCACAAGGAGTGGGGTAAAGAAATGTATTTTGAAAAGTTCCTTGGGTGACTTTTTGTGATAAATTTGGGAATCAGATTAAGAAACAATTATACTAGAAAATAGCTTGAGTGAGTGAAAGTTGCTCAGTCGTGTCCGACTCTTTGCGACCCCATGGACTATATAGTCCATGCAATTCTCCAGGGCAGAATACTGGAGTGGGTAGCCTTTCCCTTCTCCAGGGGATCTTCCTAACCCAGGGGCCAAACCCAGGTCTCCCCCTTTGCAGGTGGATTCTTTACCAGCTGAGCCACAAGGGAAGCCCAAGAATATTGGAGTGGGTAGCCTATCCCTTCTCCAGTGGATCTTTCTGACCTAGGAATTGAACCGGGGTCTCCTGCATTGCAGGTGAATTCTTTACCAACTGAGCTATCAGGGAAGCCAATAGCTTAAATCAGGGTAAACAATTAGGCTTACATTTTATTTTTCTGTTTCTTGATAGTCAAAATAGAAGCAAATAATACTGAATTTCTATTTAGAAGTAGAAAATTTAACAAACGACAGAGGCATATTTCATGAGAGCAATGAATTTGAAGCATAATTTTTCTCTGTCAGATTTTAAATACCTCCATAAAAGCTTTCAAAAAGGACACTGATGAATATAATGTACTGTGTTATCAGGAGCTAGTCTACAAAAGATAAAGAAATATTTCTCATATCATCAGTTTAAAGTCAAACTCATTACATTTAAATCAATCTCTGAAAAGATTTTTTTTCCTACACAGATGAAATGATTGTTTTTGCATGTCTGCTTTTGAATTCTGTGCAAGAGAAGATGAGAGAAGAATTTGTGTTTATCCTGTTCTAATATAAGGAACAATTTTAGGATATACTTTGTCCTAAACACTACAACACTCTGAGCATACAAAAATGGCTAAGAGCCGGCCTGTGTCCTCAAGGAATCACAGTCTAGAGAGGGAGGGAGAGCAGCAGAAAAATGGTATACTATGCTGTGATGAATGTTTAATCAAACATATTCCATAGGCATCTCAGGAGGACAAATGACCGACTTTTATATGCCTCAGTGGGGGAAGACTTAAATACAGAGGATGCTACTCCTTGCCTCTTGAAAGATGTTTGCATAGAGGAGACAAATGTTTTTGGCTGTTCACCTCCCATTCCCCCATTTTCTAGTAAGAGAAACTCGTTATTCCTTATGAGAACTGCTTCTCTTTCATCTTGTTAGACTGACAATCACTGAGTCTATGTTTCCGTCAAAAAAGACATTATGAAACTACAGATTCAATGAGAGTATCCTACTCCTATAGGTTCAGTCCAGAAGTCGGCATGTCCCAGTTAAGGACAATGAGAATGTTTTCAGGAAGTGTTCTGGATGCATGAAAGAGTGAAGGAAGCTAGCTATCTTTCTGAGGCCTGAGTACTAAAAAGACATTGTTTCCCTGGAGCTGTCTACTGCCATCTTTGTTGCCATTTGGAGAGAGCCTGCTTGAGTAAAACCAAGAAATTTTCTGGACCCAAATTCTTAGGTGTGAATCTTACAAAGATGAGAAGAAAGACTATGCTAGAAAAATAGAACATTATGTCTAAAGAACACAAGTAAACAGAATCTGAGAATTTTCTTTAGCTGAGAATAGTTTTCAGAGATCCAACCAGAAAACTTAAAAGGAAAACTTTGCTATGCCATAATTAGGAGTGTAGGGTTTCCCAGGCAGCACAGTGTTAAAGACTCCGTCTACCAAAGCGGATACACAAAAGACATCAGTTCAATCCCTGGGTCAGGAAGATCCCCTGGAGTAGGAAACGGTAACCCATTCCAGTATTCTTGCCTGAAAAATTCCATGGACAGAGGAGCTTGGCGGGCCACATACAGTCCATGGGGGTCACAAAGAGTCAGACATGACTAATCATGCATGCACACATGCACACACACACACAGTCATGATCATAAACCTTATCTTGCCTATAAAGAGAAACAATCTGGATGAACTAATAGTGATCATATCTTCTACATTATCTCTGCTGAAGACAAGTCATCTTAAGGAGATTTTTATAGGAACTATGTACAGACAACTGAATGATGAGATCTTTACCAAGCAGTGAATTATAAACATTCTATATTATTAACTGCTTTATATATGTTAAGTAAAATGTGTATCGAGAGCAAAGACAAATTTCGAAAAAAATTAAAATGGAAAAGACTAACTTTTCTTACTGAGCTGAAAGGGTATTTCTTCACATGGACAGGCTGCAAAAACATAAATAATGTCAAGACTTTTCTCAAAGTTCCTATATCCCCAACATGGGTTAAATTAAATATCCAGGATCCTATACTATTAATAAAAACTATAAAAAGTGTTCATAGTAGAAAAATTTCAGGAACAGATATTACTATTTCTATCACCACAAAGGAGGTATGGTTTGTGTCTCTGATAAACTGTTCAGTCTCTGAGCAGAACTCTATCTTGACAGTCCAAGCAAGATAACAGGGCCAGAAAATGCATTCTCAGATAACTTGGGGAAAGCTATGGAAGGGAGTTCTTTAGTACTACCCATCTGGAAGTTAAAGAATTAAAGTCACAAGTAGTGGCTTAAGTTGGGCATAAATGATATATGAGCACTACTAATGGCTATTAGATATGTATGGCACAAACCATGCTAACATATGATACAAAGCTTTCCGTGTTCATTAATGCAGAATAAGATGAGAAGGGTTATCTAAAAACTGTATCAAACATTTAGATGGAAACTAAAATAAATTTGAGATGTATTTATGCCAAGTTACAATATGCCATATAAAGACAGCTTTAACAGGGAATGTATTTGATTGTCAATTAATAAAAAATTCCTTGTTTTAGAAACTCAGGTATGATTTCTATTGTTATTTAAACTTTCCTTCCTCATGTCTACAATGGATCTATTTAAATTTACCTCAGTTTTACTTAAATCTTACAGAGATAATATTAAGTCCTAAAACTATAGTGCGCTATAAATAAAATATTAATATATTTTTTAACCTATTACTAATAATTCTACATATTTTAATTGTAGAGAACTGACAATGCTGAACAAAAATCAACTGTCTTCTAGAGAAATTTACTTAGCAGTTTTATGACATACAACTTTTATTCCTAATATTAGCACTGGAAGTTTTATTCTACATTGTTTTTGTTTGTTTTATTACCATGCAATATCACCAGAGCTTACCTGAGTTAAAACAATAAATATTTGAAATCAAACAATAAAAATTCAAGATTTAGTCAGTGTTTAAACATTTAGATGATCAAAGAAATAGTATGTCTGAAATTATTTTTGCTATGATACTCAGTGGTTACTA
This sequence comes from Cervus canadensis, assembly GCF_019320065.1. NCBI lineage: Eukaryota > Metazoa > Chordata > Mammalia > Artiodactyla > Cervidae > Cervus > Cervus canadensis. The sequence continues at coordinate 83,595,731 of NC_057389.1, read as the reverse complement.
CGATCCTAGTTTAGTAGAGATGGCTAGAGAGCAATCAACGGCCAAAAAAATTAACAAGATTCATAAAGCTATCCTATATCTATTTTTCATAAGGCATTTTGAATAGACCACTAAAAAAATCTCAATAGAGGCTCTGGTCAAAACATTTACATAAATAACGCTGATTCTGGAACTGAATTTTTTAATGCACAATTTCTGTGAGATTGTTGAAGAAAAAGTTCCCCTTAATGAACGATGTCATTTTGAATTCCATATATTATGCATATATTTTTAAGTATGAGATCCATTCATTTATTATTTATTATATGTGTGCGTGTGTTTTGGTCTGAGATCTATCCCTGGATGGATTTTTACAAGCCTCCTCATTTATCTTATCGAATTAACTACTATTAAATGAAAACCTTCTGTCATCTGAATTACCTAATTATTAAGTGGTAGATATTCATCATTCTCAAGTCACTTAACATACTGATGCATGTAACAACTTCTAATGACTGTTTGTAACAACATCTCAAGGTCAACACAAAGACCTTGGGATCTGGGCAGCATCAAGAGAAATGAAACACAAATATTCCTAAGCTGGCACCAGCTTTCACTCGTTTATCCCCTTCAACAAGCTAACAGGCAAAAGAGAAAAGGAATGGAAATAGAATAGATGATAAAAACTTCCTGGTCCATGTTTCCAGTGACATCTGTTTATGGACGACTTAACAAGGGATTTGAGTTGCCTTATGATAAGTGTGTGGCACTCTGTAACCAGCTCAATACTCTGCTGGAACACATATGTTGGAAAGACATACATAGCCTATCTTAAAAAAAGAAAGTTAAAACCTCACCTTGTCACCTCCATGTTTTACTGTTTAGAATTCATATTTGATTTATAGGATTCATTTCCTTAATGTTTTATATTTTGATATTAGTCTTTGCATCAGAGTCCTATATATGTTGGTTTTCACAATGGAACTATAACTGATACAGTTACATTATTTATTGCTTTGACTTCTAGTATATTGCACATAATACATACACATGCAAGCTAGGGAATGGATTTAAAATGCACAAATACTCTTCTCCACCCTTCTGTGCCCCTCTTGAAAACACTTTATGGAAATAGAAAAACAAAGAAAATTAGCTTATAATAGCAAGAGGATTAAGAGAAAATAATCATTTAAGTAATTTTACTCTATTTGTGGAAGAAGACGAGTGAATTAAAGTTGGTTTACAGGCAAATCTGAACAATGAAGCCAGAGCCCATGTCAGAGGTGATGGAAACTATTTCAAGCAGAATCCTAGTTATGAGCATGGTTTCAAGAGTGAGAAGAGGAACAAAAGGTAATCATTAGTGGAAGGTCTTTCTGCATGACAGTTATATAAATCAGTTGCCACATCTGTCTTCTCCCCATCTCCATACCCTTATTACCAGACTCTCTTGTAGATTCACTTTTATCTTCAGATGGAAAGCCTGAGGACTCTATTTTAATGGCTTCTAATATGGATACTGGTACGTTTCCAGAGAAAATTCTTCCTCACTCTGCAATTCAGAAAGGGCTGAGTCTCGAATTGTGCTCCAGGCATGTGTACCCTTAAGGGAACTTTCCAAAGGAGAAGTCTGCCATGGACTTAACTCTAGCCACACAACAGCAAGAGAGGAAATCATATCTGTTTTCAAGAATAATTATGCTATACTTTATCAATAATGTGAGCAGATAATCAAGATCAATGGAGAGGAAGAGAATAATTTATGAGAAATAAAAAACAGGAATAAGAAGAATAACTTTAAGGAAAAACAGATTACTCAGGAGACAGAGGACTCTAGGACATACTTCAGTAATTAAGAACAATAGAATGTAAAGAAAAGGGAAGATGAAGAAATAAGAACAAGTTACTGACAAAAAATTAAACTCATTAAGAAGATGAATTCATAGAAAAACACTTACAGTGCAAGAATGTTAGATCATTTTCACAAGCATAGGCATTTTTATCTGTTTTGCTTATTACCATGTTCCCAACTCCTAAAACAAGGCCTTAAAACTGAAGACATTTAATAACTATGAGTTGAAAAATAGTGGTTACCAGTGGGGAAAGGGAAGGAGGGTAGGACAATATAGAGATAGGGGATTAACAAGTACCACTTTTAGGTGTAAAATAAGTTACAAGGATATAATGCACAACACAGGGAATATAGCAAACATTTTATAATAACCACAGATGGAGTATAACTCTTGAAAATTGTGAATCACTACACTGTACACCAGTAATTCATATAACAAGTACATATCAACTACATTTAATAATAAATAAATAAATTTGTGTTGAGTAAATGAACAGAGCATGCAAAGACACAACTATGCAAGAAAGAAAACAAACTGAGACTCAATCCTGGAATGCAAACAACCACACATTCAAAAAGGACAGAAAAGACAGTCAGAGGTGAATAAAATGTTAAACAAGTGTAGAGATACAATTTACAAAAAGTGAAGGAAAAATCTGAAGATTAAAAAAATAAGATTAACGAAAAAAGATAAAAGACTCATGGGGGAGTTGCAAAGATGGCAGAATAGGAAAAGCCTGAGCTCGTCACCTCCCATGAGAACACCAAAATTAACTATTTATGGAGCAACTATCAATAAGAATGACCCAAAAACTAGCATAAAGATTATCTACAACTAAAGATATAAGGTAAGAATCACAAGAAGATAGGCAGGAGGGGTAGAGATGCAATATATTAATAGTAAAGACCCATAATCCTGCAGTAGGTAACCCACAAAGTGGAGGACAAGCATGATTGTAGAAGTTCTCCTCATGGAGCGAGGGATCCAAGGCCCACACTGGGCTCCCCATCTTGGTAGTCCTATGTTGGGCTGACAGGCTCCAACAAGGCTTGGCTTTCAAGGCCAGTGGGGCTTACTTTTGGGAGAGCCAGAAAGCTATGGGAAACAGAGACTCAACTTAACATACACAAAGTCTCACATACTCCAGGATCCAGAGCATAAGCAGTAATTTGAAAGAATCCTGGATCAGATCCATTTGATGATCTTGAAAAGCCTCATGGAGATGCAGGAAACAATGAAACACACGCTGGGATGGTAGCTGCTGGCAGCCATTATGGGGAGCTCATCCCACCATGAGGACCCTGGGGCTGGCAAACACTACTCAAGAATCCCCCCTCTAACTTATTAATTCTGGAACCTCACCCTGCCCATCAGCTGCTCAGCACTAGTCCTGAGATACGCAGCTAGCTTGGTGGGGACAAAGATCCATCTTCCAGAGAGCTGGCTACCATAAGACACCTGAGCCTCTAGCCACCCCACAATCTAGCCTGCCTTCCAGAGAGACTAGGATCCAGCCCCATCCACCAGTGAATCTACACTAGCCCTGGGGTCCCACACCCAGGTGATGGAGCCAGCCCTACTCACTAGCAGACAGGCACAAGTTCCAGGCCCTGGCCTCATCCACTAGTGGGCAGATGCCAGACCTGGAATAGCATGGCCCAAGCCCCATACAACAGCAGGCCAACACTAGCCCTGGGGATCACCACAAACCTGCAATCAGCTGTGTCCAGAATTGAACTGTCCACCAACAGGCTGGGATCACCCTGAGTCTACATCATGTTAATAACAGGGCAACACCAGCTCCAGGACACTTTGGCTCCTTCAGCCAGGTGTCCTCAGATCCAATTCACACACCAGTGGGCCAACAACAACCCTCAAGACACCCACAGTCCGTGGTCTTGCCCACCAGCAGGCCAACACTAGCTCTAGGACCCTGGTCTCAGAGCAAGCCAACTCAGGACCCAGCTCTGCACACCAGTGGGCCCACAGTAGTTCCAGGATCCCCTGGGGCTCTGTAGATAGCTACCACACATGATTCAGCTCCATCGAACAGTAGGCTACCCCCAAGACCATGACTCCCTTATTTATTTCTAGTGTATAGAAATAAAAATAGTGAATTACACAAAATGAAGTGATGGAGGAATATGTTTGAAATGAAAGAATGAGATAAAATCCCAAAAGGAGAATTAAGTGACATGGGGATAAGCAATCTACCTGATTAAACACATAAGGTAATGATCATAAAGATGCTCAAAGAACTAGGGAGAAGAATGGATGAACAGAGCAAGAAGTTAGAAGCTTTTAACAAAATTGGAAAATATTAAGAGCCAAATGGCTGAATAATATAATAACTGAAGCTAAAAATACACCAGGATGAATCAACAGTAGATTAGATGATTCAGATGAAGCAGCAAACTTGGAGACAGAATAGTGGAAATCATTTACTGAACAGAAAAAAAAATTTATAAAAAAGAAGACAGTTTAAGAGACCTCTAGAACAATGTCAAGCACACTAACATTATCATTATAGAAGTCCCAGGAGTAGAGAAAGGGGTAGAGAAAATTTGCGAAGTAATAACTGAAAACTTCACTAACCTGGAACAGGAACAGACATCCAGGCCAGGAAGCACAGATACCCAAAGAGGATACACCTGAAAAGGTCCAGACAAAGAAACACTGTAATTAAAATGTCAAAAATTAAAAATAAACAGAGAACATTAAAAGCAGAAAGGGGAAAAGCACAAGCTACCTAAAAAGAAATTCCCATTAGGCCATCAGCTGACTTTTCAGCAGATACACTGAAGACCAGACAGAGTGAGACTATCTATTTAAAGTGATGAAACAGAAAACCTATAGTCAAGAATAATCTACCTGGCAAGGCTTTCTGGAAAATTGGGACAGCTACATGCAAAAAATGAAAGTGGACTGCTTTTTCATACCACATACAAGAGTAAACTCAGAGTGGATTAATGACTTAAATGTCAGATGTGAAACCACGTAACTTCTAGAAGGGAACACAGTTCATATGCTGTTTGACACTGGCCTTAGTAACACTGTTTGGAAATCTCTCCTCAATGGAGGAAAACAAAAATAGAAATAAACAAATGAGACTACATAAAATGAAAATGCCTCTGTACAATGAAAGAAACTATCAATAAAACAAAAAGGCTGTCTACTGAATGGGAAAAGGTATTTGCAAATGATGTATCTGATAAGGAGTTAATATCCAAAATACATAAAGAACTGATACAACTCAACATAAAAAAGCAAATAATCCAATTAAAAATGGATAAAGGATCTGAATATATAATTTTTCAAAAAGACATGCAGATAGCTAACAGGCACATGAAAAGATGCTATCACTAACCATCAGGGATATGTAAATCAAAACCACAATAAATTATCATCTCACATCTGTCAGAATGGCTATTAGCAAAAGGACAACAAATAACAAGGGCTTACAAAGATATGGAGAAAAGGGAACTGTACACTTTGGGTGGGAATGTAAATTGGTGCAAGCGCTATGGAAAACACTATGGAGGTTCCCCCATAAAATAAAAACAGAACTACTACACAATCCAGCGATTCAAATTCTGGGTATTTATATTAAGGAAATGAAAATACTAATTCAAAAAGATATATTCATCCCTATGTTCACTGCAGCATTGTTTACCAAAGCCAAGATATGAAAACAACCTAAATGCCCATCAACAGATGAATGGATAAAGAAGATGTGGTATATACACCAGGTAATACTACTCAACCATAAACTGGAATGAAATCTTGCCATCTGGGACAAGATGGATGAACCTAGAGGGTACTATGGTAAATGAAATAAGTCAAGCAGAATAAGAGAAATACTGTATGATTTCACTTTTAGATGGAATCTAAAAACAAAACAAGAAAATAGAAAACAGAAAGAGACTTAAAGAAACAGAATAAACATGTAGTTGCCAGAGAGGAAAGGGATTGGAGGAGGAGAGATATGGGTGAGGGAGGATAAGAAGTACAAACTTTTGGTCACAAAGTAAATGATTTACAGGTATGAATTGTACATTATGGGGAATACAGTCAATATTTATGTAGCATCTTTGTTAGTGACAGATGTTAACTAGACTTACCATGCTGATCATTTTGAAATGTATAAAAATACTGAAATACTGTGTTCTGCACCAGAAACCAATATAGTATTGTAATTCAATTATAATTCAAAAAGAAGCAAACTCATAGAATGAAAAATCAGACTTTTTGTTACCAATGGTTAGGGTTTCGGGAAGGATAATTGGTTGAAGGTACTCAAAAGGTTTAAACTTCAGTTAAGATAAATAAGTATTAGGGATATAATGTACAACATGATAAATAAAATTAACATTGATGTACATTATATATGAAATTTGCTAAGACAGAAAATCCTAAGAGTTCTTCTCACAGGAGAAATATTTATTTTTATATTTCTTTAATGCTATACCCGTATGATAGATTATGGATGCTCACTAAACCTATTATGGTAGTCATTTCATAATGTATACACGTCAAATCATTATGTTGTACATCTTAAATCTACACAGTGTCATATGTCAATTACATCTCAATAAAACTGGAAGCCAATTCTAAAGGAAATCAATCCTGAACATTCATTGGAGGGACTGACGTTGAGGCTGAAACTCCAATCCTTTGGCCATTTGATGCAAAGAGCCAACTCACTGGAAAAGACCCTGGTGCAGGAAAAGATTGTAGGCAGGAAGAGATGGGGATGACAGAGAACAAAATAGTTGGATGGCATCACCGACTCAATGTACATGAGTTTGAGCAAGCTCCGGGAGATGGTGAAGGACAGGGATGCTGCAGTCCACGGGGTCGCAAAGAGTCAGGCATGACTGAGTGAGTGAATAACAACAACAAAAACTGGAAGAGGAGAAAAGACACTCAGATAAATTCTCCGGATATTCAACAATACCAGAGGTGTGTAGAATGTGTATCCTCTGAAAAAAAATCATATTAACTACAAAACATTTAAGTTACGCTACAGGCTTAGAACTCCTGCTATACTCTGCACATGTTCCTTTCCCTGAAAAAGGGAAAAATGGGTTTCCAAACTTCTGACAATAAAAAATTAAAACCAGTACAAAATTATCAGTTAAATACAAACTTAATTTAGATTGCAACAGTCTTCTGGTGGGGTAAAGAATCCACCTGCAATGCTGGAGATGCAGGAGATGTTGGGAAGATCCCCTGGAGGAGGGCATGGCAACCCTCTCCAGTATTCTTGCCTGGAGAATCCCATGGACAGAGGAGTCCGGTGGGCTACAGTCCATGGGGTCGCAAAGAGTCGGACACGACTGAAGTGACTGAGCACAGCACAGAACAGCACAGTTTTTTCTACTAACATCATTTCTGTTTCCAGATCCAATTCAGGATCCCCCATTGCATTTAGATATGTCTCTTTCCTCCAGGTCAGTTCAGTCACTCAGTCATGTCCGACTCTTTGTGACCCCATGAACCGCAAGCACACCAGGCCTCCCTGTCCATCACCAACTCCCGGAGTTTACTCAAACTCATGTCCATCGAGGCAGTGATGCTGTCCAGCCATCTCCCCTCTGTTGTCCCTTTCTCCTCCTGCCCCCAATCCCTCCCAGCATCAGGGTCTTTTCCAATGAGTCAACTCTTCGCATGAGGTGGCCAAAGTTTTGGAGTTTCCGCTTCAGCATCAGTTCTTCCAATGGACACACAGGACTGATCTCCTTCAGGATGGACTGGTTGGATCTCCTTGCAATCCAAGGGACTCTCGAGAGTCTTCTCCAACACCACAGTTCAAAAGCATCAATTTTTCAGTGCTCAGCTTTCTTCACAGTCCAACCCTCACATCCATACATGACCACTGGAAAAACCATAGCCTTGACCAGATGGACCTTTGTTGGCAAAGTAAAGTCTCTGCTTTTTAATATGCTCTCTAGGTTGGCCATAACTTTCCTTCCAAGGAGTGTCTTTTAATTTCATGGTTGCAATCACCATCTGCAGTTAATTTATGATAGTTACTGAGTCTTTGCTTATTTTTTTGCGACACTTTTGAAATATACTGGTTATTTTGTAGAACATTCTTTAATTTTTGTTTGATGCTTCCTCATTATTTGCTTAAAGTTATGTGTTCTTAACAAGAATACTATACAAATGATGGTGTAGAAAGACACTCAGACACTTGAGTTATTACAAATCCAACAGTGTAATGTTGTAGAGGCAAGGAGAATCTTTTTAATAAATGTTGTTGGTTCAACTCAATAAAAATATGGAGGGAACTTTAGCCCTTTCTTTATAACATACACAGGAATCAATTTTACAGGAATATAGATCTAAAAGTAAAAGGTAAAACAGTAACGTTATTGAAAGGAAACACTGTGTTTGGGAGTTATTTTTAAAAATAGGACATAAAGACAACTAAGCAGGTAGAAACACAATTTGGACTACATTAAACTTAAGAACCTATGTTTTTAATGAACTTGTTAGCAAAAGATACTCTTTAACAGAGTGAAAAGGCAAACCACAGGGTGAATAAAGATGCTTGAATTATTTATCACATCCAGAATATGCAAAATGATGGAAATCCGTAAGTTAAAATATTCAATAGGAAAAAGTTTGAAACAGACATTTTACAAGAGAACATATTCAAATGGCAATAAACACACGAGTGTTTGCTGTCATTAGTTACAAACCAAACGGAAATTTAAACTACAATGTGATACAAATACATAACCATCAGGACGGCTAAACTGGAAAAGACATACTATACCAAGTTTTGAGAAACAGAAATTGCCTTTGGATAGGAATTGTTTTCTACTCTTGTTTTCTTTCTACTAGTAATTAGCAAAGTCAGCCTGCAGATAACATTCAGACTAATTAGGCTTTTTCAACAACCTCAGATATGCAGATGACACCACCCTTATGGCAGAAAGTGAAGAAGAACTAAAGAGCCTCTTGATGAAAGTGAAAGAGGAGAGTGAAAAAGTTGGCTTAAAGGTCAACATTCAGAAAACTAAGATCATGGCATCTGGTCCCATCACTTCATGGCAAATAGATGGGGAAACAGTGGAAACAGTGGCTGACTTTATTTTTGGGGACTCCAAAATCACTGCAGATGGTATTTGCAGTCATGAAATTAAAAGACGCTTACCCCTTGGAAGGAAAGTTATGACCAACCTAGACAGCATATTAAAAAGCAGAGACATTACTTGGCCAACAAAGATCCGTCTAGTCAAGGCTATGGTTTTTCCAGTAGTCATGTATGGATGTGAGAGTTGGACTATAAAGGAAGCTGAGTGCCAAAGAATTGATGCTTTTGAACTGTGGTGTTGGAGGAGACCCTTGAGAGTCACTTGGACTGCAGGGAGATCCAACCAGTCCATTAAAGGAAATCAGTCCTGAATATTCATTGGAAGGACTATTTTGAAGCTGAAACTCCAATACTTTGGCCACCTGATATAAAGAGATGACTCATTTGAAGGGACCCTGATGCTGGGAAAGATTGAGGGTAGGAGGAGAACAGGATGACAGAGGATGAGATGGTTGGATGGCATCACCGACTCAATGGACATGAGTTTGGGTAAACTGGGAGTTGGTGATGGACTGGGAGGCCTGGTGTGCTGCAGTCCATGGGGTCGCAAAGAGTTGGATATGACTGAGTGACTGAACTGAACTGAATTAGGCTTCTGGAAGCGGAAGTTTAGAAAATGAGTTATAAGTTCGAAAGGGTAAGCTAGAATCAATAATTTATAGAACATAAACAGTTGCTGTCATATACTGTAGCTGTTCTGTAACTAAGCAGAGTGTGGGTTAGGCATGCGTGCTAAGTCGCTTCAGTCATGTCCAACTCTTTGTGCCCCTACGGACTGTAGCCTGTCAGGTTCCATGGGATTCTCCAGGCAAAAATATTGGAGTGGGTTGCCATGTCTTCCTCCAGGAGATTTTCCTGATCCAGGGATTGAACCCTCATCTCATGTATCTGTATTGGCAGGCAGATTCTTTACCAACAGCACCGCCTGGGAAGCCCGCAGTTTAGGCGTACTAACCCTTTATCTCTATAGTGGTGGCAAGGATCATTGCTGAACCTGTGATAAAGGACATTAGTGATGCTGCATCAGATTAAGGGATAAATTGAAGAGACTCTATTGAACCAACTTAAGGATCTTGACTTCAGACCTGTGGCCAAAATATATGACAACGGATGGGAAATAAGGGAGTCAAACACATCAAAAGAAAAGATCTGCAGCACTTTTTTTTCCTTGTGAAAAGAAAATCTGCTAACCACCACCTTGCACATCAGAATCATAGAATCAGGTGAAAAGAAAAGCATGTATTTTTGCCAGAAGAACGTTACTCTTCCACAGTTTTGTATCTCACTTAAACTCAGCTCTATCACCTATGCAACCCTGAACAAGTAAGTTCATCCCTCTGGGTCTGTTTCTTCACCAGGAAGAAATAATTACACTTATGTCATAAGATTTCTGGGAGGGTTAAGTGAGAGAATGAAATTTATAGTACATATAAAGCACTTAGAAAAATGTTTATTAACAGAATACTATGAATCTCTAATAAATATTTATAAACCCAGATAAAAGTTGAAACAATATGTGGAAAAAGAGGGGTGGCAAAAAAAAGAGGCGAGGGCAGGAAAGGGAATGGAGAGAGAAAAGGAGTAAAGATATGTTTTTTAATTGTGGGAGGGACAGACATATTGGATAGCCAGAAGAAGAGGATACCATGAAGAAAATTAATAAGGCTTGACAATAAGACAAAAGAATCAATATCAAGCAGAGCCAAAAAAATCAAGAGAAGAACAATTTCTGAAGGAGCAAATGGTTGACTAGTTTTGAACAGATGCACACATACAAACCAAGTAATTGTGATATTCCCAATAAATGGGCTAAGTTCTCTTTTAATATTCAGTTTCTAATGTTGGACAATTTTCCAGAGTAAGAAAACATAAATATATGTCACATCTTCTAGTGAATCACACTGAATTTGTCACAAAGTAGCTTTATTTTTGTCTATTGTCCAGCTCTATTTCTCAGGATTATGGAACTTTAGTATAAAATACGTATGGTCTGAATGCTCATAGAACAGCAGTTTGCTCTTGCCTTAAAATAGCTTCTTCAGCATTGCTGGTCATTCATTATACCAGGCTCCCAGCTGTGATTACACAGTTCATTACAGCTGGTTAGTCATCAAGAAGGAGTCTTCATTCCAATGACAGGTTTTTTAAAACTCTACCACAGAGTACCAGTGCTTAGTTTCTGCTCAATACAAGCGGTTCTCTGTTCTAGAAGATGAACTTTCCATTACTTATACTAATTACATTTTGTAAAGAACATGTCATATATTTTGTTGCTAATCTGGGACATCATTTCACAGATGAACATCTGGATCACACTTGATGAGTCTGAATCATACAACTCTTCCCCCACCAATAATATGCTCTAATTAGCTTGATGATTTTATATAATTTATAATAAAAATGTTAAAAAATTAACAGTAATAAGACTTTATGTTGTATAGACAGGGCTTAGAATTTTAAACACATTTTTGAATATATAAAAAGAAAGAACAAAATTTTATAAAGAAGAAGGGGACAAGTACTGATGATCCTATCAGTTGAAGGTGAATCTAGTCAGTACTCAGGTATATTTGCTTTTTATTTTTTTATCTATAACTTTTAAATATTTAGATCATGTATTTGCTAATTTTTATGTTTTAATATTGCAAGTATTTTCCCTGTATTAAAAACTATCCTTAAACACTATAACATTTTGATGACTATTTAATATTTAATGGCTTGGTATATAGATTTTCCATTTTTATTGAATTCATTTTAGAGGTTATTCACATAATTCTTGCTCCATCATTGGGCTAACATCATGGCATACTTATTTTCTCTTTTGATAACTATTCATAGTCTCTGCCATTTTATTTTTGTAAGTAGGTATTTTTATTACAATAGTCTTCCTCTATCATCTTAGTATTATACTTCCTTTTTAGAGCTATCATCAATTTGTCTTTTCTCCTTTTTTCCTTAAGTTTTCAAAAACTGTACTTATATTTTAAAAAAAGATGATATTGGCTTTATTGAATGATTTTACTGTTTGAGCAATGAAAAAAAAAGTTATTCTTTTGCTTCTGTTCTAATATATCTCTTTTCCCTGGTATCTTATTACAGTTTTTTTTTTTTAATAAACTCATGAACTCAATGAGTTTTGGTTTTTATATTTTAACAATTGAATTATAAAGATTTCAAACTCATAAAAATGCAATTTTACACTTACGCTGTATCAGGACTTATCAATCATATACTTAACATTTTCTTAAAAATTCAAATACCATGCTGTTTTGATTCTTGAAGCTTTCTAGTATAGTCTAACGTGGGAAGATTATACCATCTTCTTTCTTTTTTCTTAAGTCTGCTTTGGCAATTCAGGGTCTTTTGTGGCTCCTTATGACTGTTAGGATTATTCGTTCTAATTCTTTAAAAAATGTCATGGGTGTTTTGACAGTATTTTGTCATGGGTATTAGACCTGTAGGCTGGTTTGGGTAGTATGGACATTTAAACAGTATTAATTTTCTCAATCCAAGGATGAATATTAATGATGCTTCACTATTCTAATACTTGAGAATTAGAAGAAGTTTACAGAGTTCAAAATTCTACTATGGAGAATTATAAAAAATATTATAATTCCCTGAAAGAATAAGTTCACAAATTCTTAATGCAAAAGGAAAATATTCTCACTAATACTGATTGCTGCACAATTTTAAATATTAATAATTTTATTTTCTTTACCTTACCTGAAGTCTGATATATCATAAGATATAACCTTGGCAAAGATTAATACTAAGTAGCTAAAAACCAAGCAGGAGTGAAAATGCTGACAATACTGCAAACAATAGAGTAAAAAGGAAACAACTTGCTTTCTGGTTTGCAACTAGTTACATGTTACATTTGTAAACCAAGTGTTCTCTGGAACATAGGCAAATCAAAAATAATTTTAAAAACCTGAAACCAATGTATATGTTCCATGAAGAAAACAATGAGACTCATTGTGATTTTCTATTACAAACGAACTATTATAATTTAGCACTTCTCATTAAATAACAAAATTATTAATATAACTATCTTTTTAGAACAATAACTTGCATTTTTAATTTTTATATTTCAAAACATAAACCCTACTTGTTTATGCAAATGCACAGAGTTAGTTTTGAGAATCAATTGGAGGCTATTGCTGTCAACTTCAGAGAATACTATTACAGCACTGTTATCCAACTTCTCTTTTGTTTGCCTTTTTTATTTTCTCAAAATAGCTTTAAGGAATGCTAGTGACAGTAATCTCTCCTTTGAAGCATGAACGAAAGAGTAAAGCTAAAGAACTTTTCTGTAAAAACTTGCTTACAATTTAGTATCTGCTTCTGTTTCATTGGCGACCTCACTTGTTAAGAAAGCTGGAGAATATAGCTTTTAAATGCATGCATGCACATATTAAAAATCAATGAGTTCTAATACTAAGAAAGAAGCAGAATAAATGTTTGGTTAGTAACTAGTGGTCTCTGGCACAACAAAATAGAAGAACATCAGTGAAGATAATTAATGGAAGATGTGCTGTATGAAAGATTAATATATGATTGTTCCCAAGTTGGAGAATGATGCAAATATTGAGACAAATAAATTTTTTCCTTATCAACTGAATGGTCTATAAATAGAGTGAACTATTTACTATCATGTATAACCCATCCCAGCCATATCATGAATAGAAAAATAGTGCTAGTAAAGGATTTAGGTTACAGTCTCCCAAACTTCCTTTTTGAAAGTTAAATCTGATTGTTTCAAGAAGTATATGACCAAAGAACATATACAGTGTAAGAAATAGGGAAATAAATGGATAAGACAATTAGCATGTGTGTGTGTGTGTATATATATATACATGTATATATATATATATATATATATATATATAGGGAGAAAAATATATAGAAATTTTCCTAGAAGAAAACAGGAGAATATTTTCATGAACTGAGTTGGAGAGATTTCTTAGACAGTTCTAACAAAAACTATAAAAGGAAGACATTTGATAATTGGACTTAATTGACATAAAATATTTTGTTTTTCAAAGCACATCATCAGTGAAAGAAAAAGGTCAAATACTGGAAAAATATTTGTAAAACTTATCTCATGAAGGACTTATATCTAGAATATGTAAAGAACTCCAACTATTCAGTAATAAAGAGAAAAACAACCCCTCAAAACAGGCAAAAGATTTGAATAGATCCTTCACAAAAAAATATTAAAGGCACTTGAAAAGACACTCAGTGTCAGGAAACACAAGTTAAAACCAGTTTTCCCAAATTCTATTCTTCCTTCAATCCACTCTATCAGGATTCCATCCCCACCACCCACTGAAAATGCTTTTGTTAAGATAACCAATTTCCAAAGCACATATTTCTCTGTGCCCAGTGTTTCTAATTTTCAGCAGAATTTCAAGAAGTTATTCATTCCTTCCAACTTGAAATATTTTCTTCTTTTAGCTCTTCTTTTTGTAACACCAACCCACCCTCTTCACTCAAGTGAGAAATCATGTAGCCAACTGCTTACTTGACACCTCCACTCAGACATCTACTAGGCAGCCCACAATGAAATGGCCCAAAGCAGAAATCCTGATTCCCTCCTCTCTATCCAACTTCTTATCTCTGTTGGTAAGACAACTTTCCATCACTTGCTCAGGCAGGAAAATGAGACTAGTCCTTTTTCCTTGTTTGAAAAATTACCTCTGCCCAAATCATCAGCAAACTCTACAGGTTTAACCCTCCAAAAGAAAGAAAACCACAAAAACAAAACTACCCACTAACCAAAAAAACACCATACTGAATCTGTTGGATTTCATTAAAAGCATCACAGTTCTATCCACAGCTATCTCTGCCTGGCTATAAAATATCTTCCCAATGATTTTCTTGCTGCCCCTTTTGCTCCTCTACAGTCCAATATCTAAACCACAACTGTGAGTAATCATTAAAATCTGAATTACTTCTTGTCATTCTTTCTTTAGACCTCTCTCCTGTCTCCTACCAATGACTTTCCATTGCTCTTGGGATAAAGTCCAAATTCTTTGTTTAGAACAACATTTATGTGTTTTAGAAACAGAAGAAAAAAAAAGAGGATAACTAGAGCATGCTAAAGGAGGATGAGAGGATCCTGCTCATTTCTCATCCTCTCATCCTCACTCATTATGCTCTAGCTATCCTTTATTCTCTTTTATTTTGAAAAACACATAAATGTTGTTCTAAACTAGAGTGGCTTAATTGTTTTTCTCTCTAACTGGAATTCTCTAACCATACCAATGGATGCATGGCTGTTTCCTTTCGGCATTTTAGGTCTCAGTCTTTCCAACCAAGCAATATAGTGGTTCTCATCCTATGCTACAGAGTGAAATTTTATTCTCTTCAGGTCACTTCTTTGCAATCTGTACTATTCATTTAATAGTTTGCTTCTTATTGTTTACCTTTCTACCATTAAATGCATAAGAATGCAAGTAAAATGAGAATAAAATTTTGTCATCTTTATTCATTAGTGTATCCCCAATTCCAAAAGTATATGTTCAATAAATGAGTATGAAATCATTGTTCCAAATATAAGATTTTCACTGTGGAACTACTGCTCTAAAACCTTGTGTTAGCAGACATAAATTAAGAATAAAGACTGTATAGCAAAAAGATGAATTTAAACCTGACTACATGCAATTAATTCCAGTTGAGCTATTTCAAATCTTAAAAGCTTATGCTGTGAAAGTGTTGCACTCTATATGCCAGCAAAATTGGAAAACTCAGCAGTGGACACAGGATTGGAAAAGGTCAGTTTTCATTCCAATCCCAAAGAAAGGCAATCCCAAAGAATGCTCAAAGTACAGCACAATTACACTCATCTCACACGCTAGTAAAGTAATGCTCAAAATTCTCCAAGCCAAGATTCAACAGTATGTGAACGAACTGTAAACTTCCAGATGTTCAAGCTGGTTTTAGAAAAGGCAGAGGAACGAGAGGTCAACTTGCCAACATCCGCTGGATCATCAAAAAAGCAAGAGAGTTCCAGAAAAACATCTATTTCTGCTTTATTGACTATGCCAAAGCCTTTGACTGTGTGGATCACAATAAACTGTGGAAAATTCTTCAAGAGATGGGAATACCAGACCATCTTGCACTGTGCCTCTTGAGAAATCTGTATGCAGGTCAGGAAGCAACAGTTAGAACTTAGGACATGAACAACAGACTGGTTCCAAATAGGCAAAAAGGAGTACATCAAGGCTGTATATTGTCACCCTGTTTATTTAACTTATATGCAGAGTACATCATAAGAAATGCTGGGCTGGATGAAACACAAGCTGGAATCAAGATTGCTGGGAGAAATATCAATAACCTCAGATATGCAGATGACACCACCCTTATGGCAAAAAGTGAAGAAGAACTAAAGAGCCTCTTGATGAAAGTGAAAGAGGAGATTGAAAAAGGTGGCTTAAAACTCAACTTTCAGAAAACAAAGATCATCCAGTCCCATCACTTCATGGCAAATAGATGGAGAAAAGGTGAAAACAGTGGCTGACTTTATTTTTTTGGGCCTCCAAAATCACTGCAGATGGTGACTGCAGCCATGAAATTAAAAGATGCTTACTCCTTGGCAGAAAAGTTATGACCAACCTAGACAGCATATTAAAAAACAGAGACATTACTTTGCCAACAAAGGTCCATCTGGTCAAGGCTAGGGTTTTTCCAGTGGTCATGTATGGAAGTGAGAGTTGGACTATAAAGAAAGCTGAGTGCAGAAGAATTGATACTTTTGAACTGTGGTGTTGGAGAAGACTCTTGAGAGTCTCTTGGACAGCAGGGAGATCCAACCAGTCCATCTTAAAGGAAATCAGTCCTGAATATTCATAGGAAGGACTGACGTTGAAGCTGAAACTCCAACACTTGTGACCACCTGATGTGAAGAGCTAACTCATTTGAAAAGACCCCGATGCTGGGAAAGACTGAAGGAGGGCGGAGAAGGGGACGACAGAGGGTGAGATGGCTGGATGGCATCACTGACTCAATGAGCATGAGCTTGAGTGAGCTCCGGGAGCTGGTGATGGACGGGGAGGCCTGGCGAGCTGCAGTCCCTGGGGTTGCAAAGAGTGGGACATGACTGTGTGACTAGACTGAACTGAACATGCAATTAAATTAGCTCAGACACAGGGAAGATGGAAATGAAAATAACAACATTTTGGTTTATTTGGGAGAACTTGAAGTAGAAATACAATTTCACCTCTAATAGTTTTTGTCCTAAAACGCTGGTATGTGCTTTGTCTAATTAGTTGTATTAACAGGAAACTAAATTTTGGATGCTGATTCTGGAAATCTGTATGTACTTAAAGGGGACAATTTAAGTTTGGCCAGTATTTCAAGCTGCTAAAGGAAAGCAATCTGTAAGCACATTATTTAGGCTCTCAACTTTAAAAGACAATGAATCATGAATTCATGGTCAGAATCCAGGGATGAACACTCAGAAAGAACATTAAAAAAACCCCAAACAACTCCATTTCTACTTAGCTATAAATTTAAGGAATGAATGTGTCTGTACTCTGTAACATTTATCAAGAAATCTAATACTTTACAGTGAGGCTAAGGCCACTCATTCAGGTAGGCTAAGGAAACACGGAATTATGGGTTATCTTATAATAATTCTTAAAAGTAATCAGATTAAACTATTGATACATGATGATTGAGAAGGTATTTTCTATTCATTGAAAATTTTGAGTATCTTTTAATAAAAACAGTTTTGTTACTTATAATGTTAGAGATTTAAAGTCAAGTCTTGAGAGGTTATGAACACTTGGGAAAGATCAATTTGTTTACTATTATAATGGAAATACTTAGTCTCTATTGTAGTGTCTAGAGCCTCAAAGAAAAGAGCTGTATCTCTAATTATCCTTCCATCTCATCACGAGCACCTGGGCCCAAGTCCCTTATGATATTAGGAAGTCTTATCACTATATTCTACTATCCCACCTAGAATATGTGTTGAAAACTAGAAAACTAATAGAAGTATGTGAAGCACTTGACTGAGATTTGAAGGGAATTATAAAGATTAAATAACCATTTGACATGAGAATGAAAGTAATCATTTAAGATATACCAATAGCTGAAAAAGAATTAAAAAAACACATATGTTACAAAGGAAAGATTAGTCTAAACGACCATGATAAATCTTGATTTTACTTTCTTATTCTCTTGAGGGGAAAAATCTCTACTTTTGTAACTTTTTATTTTTACAAATACTTGGTATAATTAGCAGTTAGCTTCATTGCATGATGGGCTCTCACCAAATAAAATGATGAAATCCTGTTTTTTGAAATCCTGTTTTTTATTTATTTTTTTATCTTGATTGTCTTTGTTGAGGACTGTATTTTGGTGGTAATTTTATGCTCACTCAATTGAGTGTTCAGTACAGATTTTTATTGTTTAGACGTGGTATTTTCTGCTATGGTACAGCTTATCAGCACTCCACTAGGGTGACCACCTACTTTGCTTGGCGCTCAGTGGTTCCCCAGGACACACTAGACTTTCACTGTTAAGTTCTGAACAGTCTTGAAGAGTTGGTCACCCTAGCACTGAGAAAGAGAAAGCAAATGTAAAAATCTTTGAGAACATAAGATAAAACGGGAGGAGTTAAGTTGCCCTTAAAAATCTATGCCAGTTTAACATGTTCCTCTGTCAGTCCATTTCTGATATAAAAATGACATGTAAATTTTAGGATATTTCTAGGTGAAAGTGTGAAGGTTTAAAATTTAGCCAAACTGAGAGCAATGATCAATGTCAGCATGCAAAAATGTTCTTCAGGAAGTGGAAACTATCAAAAATAACTAGTAGCCTCAGTGCTCTATTAAAAACAAACTGGTATGAAGCTTTAAATTCATAATTTTCAGATGTTTCAGAGGCTTACTGAATTCAGTCCAAACTATCTTTTTAACTCAGTATTCCTCTATGTGCCTTCCTCTCCAGAGATTTTATTGCATATATAACTTATTAGAGATAATTTCATACATTATCAGCTCTTAAGGATGAGTTGATATAATCTGAAGTTGAGGAACTAATGAATCTTTGAAAGATATATCTCTCACCTTTCTTTTATCTTTTTGAAATCATCTCCCTCTAGATTTGCTGACACCACACTTTGAATTTTCAAATATATCATTCCAACCTCCCTTCTCTGGCCTCTAGCAGTCAGCTTCCACTTGGGACTTCCCAAGTCTCCATCCTCCTCCTTTTCCTTCCTTTCCTTTTCTTTCCTTCCCTTTCACTAATTGTCCTTTCCCTTCCCCTCCTCTTTGTCTTCTTTTTCTCCTCTTCTTAGAAAAGGTGATTTCAGATCATCCTTAGGAGGTGATCTCATCTACTCTTATAGTTTCAAATGCCATGTAAATACTTAGAACTATCAAGTATATGTATTAGCTCAGATCTCTCTTCTATATACAATTGTTAAGGGCCTTATGCAATCAGTTCATATATTATTCAATACGAACATGTCAAAAATGAAACTCATCATTATCTAACTATCCTTGTTCCAAATGGCTGTTTTTCTTGACTTGTCATTTAACAGCATGGCACCACCTTTCCCCAAAGTCTAGAAAATGATCCGTATCCTTTCTGTCATACCCATCAGGTCAACAATTCTGATCAATTCTAAACTTTGTGTTAAGAGCAGTTCCATTTCCCTTGCTGCAGACCATCATCTTTGCTCACCTGGATTACTGCAGTAGACTATAGTCCTCCTATTGATGAAGGGTCTTGTCCTTTCTTCAATAAGTTTTGCACACTATAGCTGGGTGGCTTTCTAAATTATGAATTTTATCATGTCATTTCTAAGCTAGAAATTCTTCAGGGTCAAAGTCTAAGTTCCTTAGCATAAATTACAAAGACCTTCATAATCTATCACCTATTTACTTGTCCAGTACCTTTCCTGATTACTCATCAATTCCCCCCTCTCTCTCCCCTACCCCTGTTCTTTGGATGTCTGGTCCACCCAGAGTAAGTCATTTATAGTTCCCTGAGCAAATAGGTGATTGTGCCATCCTTGTTCCGGGAGTACTTTGACTGTCTGGCTAACACTTTTCATTCTTCAAGATTTGACTCAGGCATCACATTTTTCTAGGGCCTTCCCTCATACCTCAGTTGGTAAAGAATCTGTCTGCAATGCAAGAGACCGCGGTTCAGTTCCTGGGTCGAGAAGATCCCCTGGAGAAGAGATAGGCTACCCATTCCAGTATTCTTGGGCTTCCCTTATGGCTCAGCTGGTAAAGAATTTGCATGCAATGCAGGAGACCTGGGTTCAGTCCCTGGTTTGGGAAGATCTCCTGGAGAAGGGAAAGGCTACCCACTCCAGTATTCCAGCCTGGAGAATTCCGGGGACTGTATAGTCCATGCGGTAGCAAAGAATTGGACAGGACTAAGCAACTTTCACTTTCACCTTTTTCAAGGAAGTGTTAGTTCCCTCTACTATGTTATATAATAACTGCATATGCCTCCCATATAAGCATTTATCTCAGTTTATTATAATTTTTGTTAACTTATTTGTCTCCCTCAATAAAATGGAAGCTCCTTTTGAACAGGGACCATGACTTATATATATTTGTGCTGTCAGCATCCAGCACTGGAGGGGGTTACATGCTAGATATTTGACAAATGTTAAATCAATATGTGAGCTGTGAGTCATAAAAGCAAAGACTTGACTTCATTTTGTAAGCCTGGCTATTTTAAATTTCAAAGTGAAAGTCATTCAGTCGTCTGACTCTTTGTAACCCCCATGGACTATACAGTCCTTGGAATTGTTCAGGCCAGAATACTGGAGTCAGTAGCCTTTCCCTTCTCCAGGGGATCTTCCCAACGCAGGGATCGAACACATGTCTCCCACATTGCAGGTGGATTCTCTACCAGCTGAGCCACAAGGGAAGCCCAAGAATACTGGAGTGGGTAGCCTATCCCTTCTCCAGGGGATTTTCCTGACCCAGGGATTGAACCAAGGTCTCCTGCATTGCAGGTAGATTCTTTACCAACTGAGCTATCAGGGAATCCATTATAAATCTGAGGCATCTCCAAAATCTTAAGGAACAAAGGGAAATTTTTTCACGCTGCTTTTCTTATGTTTCCAAGAATCAGGACAACTTTCTACATGGTCTATATGGTTGAATTTCTTTCTGGTTTCTTTCCTTGAATTTCCTCAAAATAAATGTGCTTTCTATCTCAGTCTCACACATCTATTAGTATATGTTTTAAATACAGACTGCTTAGATCAGAGTGATGGTAAAATGAAAATAAAATTCTGTTCTCTTAGGTCAACAGATCTGGGTTTGAATCCAGACTCTGCAGTTTTGTTAGTCTTCATATATAATTTACCTTCTTTTATTCTTAGTCTTCAAATTTAAAATGGTAAAATGGACCTAATACAACCTTTTCTGTTAGAGTGTTATAAAAATTAGAAAAGATGCAAATCAAATACACAATAAACGTTCACTTCAATTATAAGTTTGGCTTCCCTGGTGGCTCAGACGGTAAAGAATATGCCTGCAATGCCGGAGACCCAGGTTTGATTCCTGGGTCAGGAAAATCCTCTGGAGAAGGGAATGGCTACCCACTCCAGTATTCTTGCCTGGAGAAATCCATGGACAGAGGAGCCTGGTGGGCTACAGTCCGTGGGGTAGCAAAGATTCAGACACGACTAGGCGACTAACATGAAGCAGCAACAGCAGTTCAGTATTCCAACAACAGCAGTAGCTGGAATTCTATCATGAAACTGTATTACTCTATTTTTAAGTAGAATCTTCAAAGGATTATAAGACATAAGAAACTCCTACAGTGCAGGTGACATCATATTTTAAACTGTGTATTTTAATAAGAGCACCAAGCTGTAAGTCTGTTATAATAAATTACCTGGGTTCTTACTTTGATTTTTTTCATATCCTTAAGTTTATTAATTTAATACATTTATTGAAATTCATGTCAAGTATTTTACTAAGCATTATGGGAAGATGCAGAATCAGGCATCACAGTACCATAATGGATCTTTAAATCCATTCATTAAGCTGAGACATGCAGAAGTAATAAAAATGTTTGAATATTAAAAGTAACTTTTACTAAGTATATTATCAAAACCAATATTAAATATTAGTAACTTTGAATAAATATCCAGAATATCACTTCATATGTAATAATCTAAATTTCTAATAACAAGAATGTATAAATTTAGATGAAAGTCTATATTTACTCCCTTTATGACCTTATCTAATATCTTGCTTTTAAACACCATTTTTCTGATTATTTCCATATTCATATTTCCATTCTGGACTTTTCCTGAACTCCAGATTCACATATCTAACTGCCTAGTTAATACCTCTAATTGAATGTGTAAGACATAACTTAAAATCCCCAACACTGAACACTGATATTCCTACCTTCACGACATGGTCTGCTCCGTATCAGCAAACAGATACTTTATCCAACCAGTTTCTCAGGCCAAAATCTTAGTGTCATGCTTACTTTCTGTTGCTCATCCCAGTACTGAATGTATCTGCAAATCTCACTGGCCCTGCCCTTAAGATATATCCAGAATACAATCACTTCTCACTGCCTTGACTCTTACCTTAGCATAGAACATTAACTGTA
This sequence comes from Cervus canadensis, assembly GCF_019320065.1. NCBI lineage: Eukaryota > Metazoa > Chordata > Mammalia > Artiodactyla > Cervidae > Cervus > Cervus canadensis. The sequence goes on along the minus strand of NC_057389.1, from coordinate 83,573,180 downwards.
ATATGGGTTACTGCCATTTTCCCTGGCCTCTCTGCTCCAATATAATTTATTCTCCACACAGGAGTAGCTAGAAAGCCTTTTTAAAGCATAATTCAGATCCCATCAACCCTCTGCCCAGACTTCTTTTGGCTTCCTATTAAACTCAGAGTGAGACCCAAAGCTTCTGCAATTACCTAGGAGGATATATGAGATCTGGCCCCACTGCCTTTTCAACTTCATTCATTTAATTGCTCCCTTATTCATAGTGTTCCAGCAACACTTGATTCCCTTGCTCTTTCTTGAACTCACTAAGGAATCAGGGCTTTTATGCTTTTTGTTCTTTCTCCTTGGCATATTTTCCCCTGATATCTACACAGCTTGCTTGTTTCTTCACCTAGTTCAGGCCTCTCTTCAAATATCACCTTTCAGAGAAGCTCACCTTGCCTATCTTATATCAAATGGCACCCGTTCCTGATACTCTTTCTCCTCTTTACTCCATGGCACTTATCTCCACCTATCATAGTATTTATTGATAAAAAATGTTTTTCTATATTTTCTCATTAGAATGTAAGCCACAAGGGGTCAATGAGTTTTCTTTCACGTTCACTGATTTACCCACATTACTGACCCAGAAAAATGCTTGTCACATGATAAGCACTTAATAAATATAAGCTGAATAAATCACTGAAGAAATTTTATTGTGTTTACTATTATTGGGAAACAAAAGCAAACAGCTGGGCACGACTATCACAAACCATTTTAATGGGATATTAGTTCTAATAATACCAACAAAGCCATTTATTTATCATCAATTAATCTCCTTACTGCTGAATTTTACACTCCTAATTTCTGATTGCTAAGTTTATCCAGAACTATGGGGTTACTTGTAACACTTTAATGCTCAGGTCAATTGAAATGACATTCTTGGAAAATAAAGTTTTCCATTTTACTTTACAGATATACAAATACATTCTGTAGTAGTTTTTTGAGTTTCTATATAGTAGCCTCACTTCTCAGCATCAAAAGTCTTGAGTAAGTATTTACCTACTTGTCATCTATAAAACATTAGCCTGTCATCATATTTTTTAAAAGTACATTTTCTTTACTTTTTAAAAGGCAGAAAATGTTAAAGAAGTTCTATAAATTTCTGAAGTCTTCCTACATATTGGAATAAGTTATAGGGTTTTCTTATATGGCTACCATTTTAAAAATTATGAGTTGTTTTGCTGCCATGCATCTGCTTTTTAATGTTTCCTACACTATATTAAAAGAAAAACAAAATTTCTGTCTCTTTACAAGTAGTAATTTGTGTTGTCTGGATTTTTGCAGCCTAAACAAGTAGATTATCTCTTCTGATGTTTGCTGCAGCTCCTGCTTTGTAATCATATGGGCAGTTTCACTTGTCAGAGTAATGGTTATGCCCACAAAGCAAATTTTCATATCAGCAGTGAAACCCTGAAGGCTGACTTTCTTTCTGCACATGAAACATGTTTTATTGCAATGTATGTGAGTGTTTTTAGTGTGAGTGGGGAATGACAAGCAAAGTAGGAATGTACTGTTATATATTTCATTACTATTTCATATTTTCAATGGTGAGATACAACTCATACTTTCATGCTTTACCCTATCTGCCCAGATGTGCATATCTTTCACTCCCAAGATTTGACATTTAAAATTTTACTCACACATCTATCATATTGTAAGAGTGCTCCAAAAGAAAGGCACTTGGAATTGGTTAGACCTGGGTTTTTATTGCCTACTTCACCTCTTTGTTGCTCTGAACCAATTATCAAGTCATTTAACCTTTTTAAGTTTCAATAAAATGGCAGTAGTAATAGATATTTCACAGAGTAATGTGAAGTTCAAATAAAAACATGTTTGCTAAGCACACACTTAACAAGGAGGCTGATGGACACTTACTGGTTAAAAAATGGTAGCCACTACTGGTTATCAAAGTGGCACCACGAAGAAGCACCCACATCTGACGGAGAGGCCATGGCACCTAGGCTGGCGCTCACACCCTTATCTGGAGCTCCAGGTATTATAAAACGCATAACAGTTTTGACTACATGAGTGGTCCAGGAAACTATGCTGGGGCGGTAGGACTTCAGGAGGCTTCTTTGAGAATTCCTTACTAACGCTATTGCTACCTTTAGCCTCAGAGTTCGTTGGCAACATAAAGAAATCCTCCAAAAAAAAAAAAAAATACTCCCAATTTCTCTATGAATAGTTCCTTTCAGGCCACAGCTGACTTGACTTTAAACGAATCGGCTCATGTGGGTTAACATGCTCTCTTACTGACACTGAGCCATGAAAATGTTCTGACTTGATTCATACTCCATGATTACCACATGTTTATAATACTTGCTAGATTGTACATGATAAATGTCCACCTTTCATATGAGTTATTATCTTCAATTTATGAGCTAATTTCAAAATCTAAATAGTATAGAAGCAAATATTTTAAAATAATTTGGGAATATATGAACATTCTCTTCTACAGGAGCTAAGTATTTCATTGTGTCAATAACTTCCTTAACGAACTATGTATCCATCCATGCATATATTCAGTATCTATGCAACAGATATATACTTGTACACTAAGTAATATATTATGCTAGGTGTCATGTCTCTCCTGTATACCTTTAAACCACCATCAGAGTTATATTTCCCAATGGCAAATCTGATTAAGTTCCAGTCTGAGACGAAAAACAAAACAAAAACCAAAAACTCCACCAGTTCACTGTTACCATCAAAAAATTCAAATACATTATTATGATATAAAATCTATCCCCTATTCACTGAAACTCAAACTTCACACACATACTCATCTTTACCAGTTCCAGCAAATAACATGTTCTTGTGTTCATCTCTATTAATGTAAAAATTGTTGCTTTTGCCTAGAAATTTCCTACTTCTTTCTCTTTTTTTTTTAAAGATAGCTCAAAGCACACCTCAAATCCCATATCCAGAAAAAAAAAAAAATCTCCGTATCCATAATGTTCTGATGGCACACATTCATGTGTCTATCTGAACTCATTGCTGCTATGCTGTATTTTATCTCAAAGTGATAAAAGTGAGAGAGAGGAACAGATTAAGGAAAATAAGATGAGGACAGAGCGATAGACTATGGCAGGAAAGAGGTAAGGGGGGTAGGAAAAAGAGAAAGCAGTAAAGGGAAAGGACTCATATAAATCTAGGTATCCAGAATGATCATAGTCCTCGTCGTGCATCTCAAAGTAGAGCAAACATACTACCAGGGCTATCCTACCATGTACCAAGAGAACGGGAATACATAGGATTGATTTGTTACTGATACTTAGAAGTCAATTCTCCCTGAAGACTAAACTTAAAACATTTTATAGATAATCATATTATTATATATCAGAGAATATAAAATGTGAATGAGTGGTTATTATGTTCACATTAGTTTTATGCTTACCTAGGTTTTATCAAGCTAAGCTTACTAATCCTCTTACTAAACATGCCAGCCTATGTGTTTACTCTCTTCTAAAATGGATCCTTACTTTTAAGTGACTGAAAATAATGGTTACTTTAGTATTCAACACATCATATTAATCAATTTAAAAAGAGGCAAAATATTAGACTATACTACAAAGCTACAGTGATCAAAACAGCATGGTGTTGGTACAAAAGCACACACACAGGTCAATGGAACAGGATGGAGAACCAAGAAATAAACCCATGTGCCTGTGATCAATTAATCTATGACAAAAGAGGCAAGAATATGCAATGAAGAAAAGACAGTCTCTTCAATAAGTTGTGTTGGAAAACTGGACAGCTACATGTAAAAGAATGAAATTAGAACATTCTCTAATACTATACACAAAAATAACCTCAAAATAGATTAAAGACCTAAATGTAAGGTCAGAAACCATAAAACTCCTAGAAAAGAACATAGGCAGAACACTCTTGACATTAGTCACAGTAATAGTTTTTTTGTATCTGTCCACTAAGGCAAAAGAAACAAAAGGAAAAATAAACAAATAGGACCTTATTTGTCCCATTAAGCCAAGTTAAACTTAAAAGCTTTTGCATAGCAAAGAAAGCAACCAAAAAAATGAAAAGATACCCTAGAGTGGGAGAAAATATTTGCATATGATCAACAAGGGGTTGATATCCAACTTACATAGCTCATACAACTTAACATCAAAAAAGCAAACAGCCAAATAAAAAAATGGGCAGAAAATCTGAATAGTTTTTTCCAAAGAAGACATATAGATGGCTTATCAATACATGAAAAGATGTACAAATTGTTAATCATCAGAGGTTAAAACTACAGTGAGATATCACCTCACATTTATCAGAATGGCTACCATTAAAAAAAAACACCCAAATAATAGACGTTGGCAAGGATGTGGAGAAAGGGGAAACCTTGTACACTGTTGGTGGGAATGTAAATAATTAGCATGATTACCACATTCTTATAACACCTGATAAACCATCTGTGAAGAATGTTCACCAATCATATCACTAAGCAATTGTCTTGAATTTATGAACTAATTTCCAAACCTAGATAACATCCAAGCAAACATTTTATAATAATTTGGGAATATATGAATAGTAGAGTTCTCTCCTAAAGAAGTTAACAGGCACATGGAAGAGATGCTCAATAATGCTGCTTATTAGAAAATTGCAAATCAAACAATGAAGTATAATTTCATACATGTCACAATGGCTATCAACAACATGTCTGTAAATAACAAATGATGGCAAGGAAGTGGAAAAAAGGGAACCCTAGCACACTGATGGGAGAACTTGAAATTGGTATAGCCACTAAAGAAAATAATATGGAGGTTCCCAAAAAACTAAAAATAGACCTACCATATGCTCTAGCAATTCCACTCCTGTGTATATATCCAAGGAAAATGAAAACATTAATTCAAAAAGATACATGTACCCCATGTTCATAGTATCATTATTTACAATAGCCAAGATATTAAAGAAATGTGTCCATTAGCAGATGAATTGATAAAGAAGACGTAGTGTGTATGTATGTGTGTGTGTGTGTTTACATATACATATACATGGGCTTTCCGGGTGGCTCAGATGGTAAAGAAAAGTGAAAGTGTTAGTCTATCAGTTGTGTCTGACTCTTTGCAACCCCATGGACCATAGCCCTTCAGACTCCTCTGTCCATGGAATTCTCCAGGTAATAATACTGGAATAGGTAAACATTCCCTTCTCCACAGATGGTAAAGAATCTGCCTGTAATTCGGGAGACCTGGGTTTGACCCCTGGATTGGGAAGATGCCCTGGAGAAGGGAATGGCTACCCACTCCAGTATTCCATGGACAGAGGAGCCTGGTGGGATACAGCCCATGAGGTCACAAAGAATCGGACATGACTGAGCAACTAATACACACGCACACAATGGAATACTACTCAGCCATAAAAAAGAATGAAAGTTTTGCTATTTGCGACAACGTGGATGGAGCTAGAGGGTATTATCTTTAGTGAAATAATAATTACAAAGACAAGTATGCTAAACTATGACATATATGTAGAATCCAAAAACATAAAACAATTTGTGAAAATGACAAAAATGAAACAGATTCACATAAACAGTGAGCAAACTAGTGGTTACCAGTAAGGAGAGGGAAAGGGGGACGGGTAAGAATGGAGCATGGGATTATGTATAAAATATAAAGGCAACAAAGATATATTGTATGACACAGGAAATTACAGCCATATTCTTGTAGTAACTTTTAATGGAGTATAACCTGCAAAAGTACCAAAGTACTGTGCTATACATCTGAAACCTATATACTGTTGTAAATCAACTATACCTCCATTAAAAACCTATATACTGAATGGTTTAAAATAATTTTTCCTCTAATATATAAAGTGAAATTTTCATTTAGAATTTTTATCTGATGTAAGATAAGTAACAAAATGACATTTTAGCACAATTTAAAATTATTCAAAGACAACAGTACAAATACATTTATTTTTATGTCATTCCTTCTCTTGAAGATAAGGCACAAAGGGATTCAAACAGATATTCCAATGCAACTTTATAACTGAATTGACAATGTATGCATAATGGTATATATCTGTAGAGCTATTTTAATAAAATACATCATTATCAATTAATGCTATTCAAGTACATTCGAGGTACATAGAATATCAAAACACTTGGCAGGTGATATTTCTCCTTTGTGTTAGGCACAATTTCTCCTCTTTCTATTTCATTTTTCCCTTTGTTTGTTCCTGCAACTCCTATCCTGCTCTTACACAGTCTCTGAGTAATGGAAACCCACAGAATTATTTCTCTTCATCAAGAAAGCCCTTATTGAGGCACTTTTTTTCTGATAAATTCACTCAGTTTGCAAGCCTTACTCTTACCTAATAAATATAAAATTTCTTTGCAGATCTTGGCCAAAATTATGAAATAAGTCAGGTAAGACAAACATCTAGAAGACTCGAGACTTACAATGAGGTCAGTAAGCTTGAGAAGCTGATGACGAGGGCCGGATTGGTCAGACTCCAGACTAAACAGCGGAGGTGGGGGGTGGGGGTCTAATGTAAATAACGTTCATCTGGTTGTGAAATGCAGTTCTCACGAGCTAAAGGAGGTATTGAGGCACCATGCGAAGCCACAGCAGCCTTGTTTGTTGCTATAGTGTCGTGCCACTTAGAAAAATCGATTTTACTTCCCAGAAAATGAAATCTAGCCCGTTCCCCTGCAGAGAGGAAAGGTTTCAGGAATAGTTGAAGTGAATTCCTTGTTTGAGTAACAAGAATCTGATACTTAACTCCCTGGTTGACTTGAGATGAGCAGTAAAAACCCATTCAATATGCAGAGACTGTTGGGCAAAGATGCAAAAGGTGATTGCATTAATATTAGAAGCATCTCTCTGCTTTGAGATTATCACTGAAATTGTTTTACAGGTTTTCATGCTTAAACCAATATGCTCTTTTAATTTAAATTTATTTTTAGTATAATTGGAGGGTAATTGCTTTATATTATTGTGGTTTCTGCCATTTATCAATATGAATCAGCCATAGGTATACATATGGCCCCTCCCTCTTGAACCCCCCTCCCATCTCCCACCTCCCACTCTATGCCATTCCTCTATGTCGTCACAGAGTACTGGATTTGAGCTCCTTGCTTCATATGGCAAATTTTTACTGGTCATCTAATTTTACACATGGTAATGGATATGTTTCAATGCTACACTCTTAATTTGTCCCACCTTCTCTTTCCCACCCTGTGTCCAGATGGCTCAGTGGTAAATAATCTGCCTGCCAATGCAAGAGACCAAAATGCTTTTTAGCTTTTCTGTACAATTGAGCTGCATGATTAAACATGACAAGCTCTAAGTCTCTGGCCTAAAATAAATAGCACATTAAAGGTCTGAGGGCAGCCTCAGGTTCCTGGTGGCATGCGCTTCCACTCAACTGTCACATGTACTAAACGAGATGACCTTATCACTACAGCTGAATCACAAGTCCAGTTCTGAGATCAGGATTAAAGACAATCACATACCTTATTTTATCTCTTCCTTTAGGAATTTCACTATTCTAGATGATTAGAAACAAGGCATTTTTTCTTCCATTGGAACAGTTTATTTTTAAAGATCAACATCTATATAATCAGACAAGATCAGGCACATTCAGGGTGGTATGGCTGTAGACGACACCTACATAATCAAAACCTCAAAATTTTTAACAATATCCTTCTGAAAATTTGATTAGGTGAGGCATCCAACTAAAGAAAAACAAAAGGTGAAATGCATTAAAGATTACTAAGACTGTTCACTTTAGCAAATGTTTTAAAAATTACTTTAGCAGGAAGAAATTAGATGGACTAGTGAAAAATTACTGTTAGATTCAAATGCCTAGAGGTTTACTTCTCAAGCAAGTAGAATATACTGAAATTTTTGAATTGAAAGAGGAGAAATCAATGGAAATCTTGTTGAAAACCTGTTTGGAAATAAAAACTTCATGGGAAATGGACAGTATGATGGTTATAAGTTACTTGTATTTTCAGTTCTCTAATAAATGTAATCTGAATTTAGGCTGTTTGAGTGTTCTTTCAGGTTATTTTTCCTGTATCCTCCACACAGACTGAAAGAAGCAGACAAATCATCCTTGATCTTTCTTTCCCACTAGACTTTCAGTCCATCAGCAAATCCTATTTTCTCCACCTTAAAATATATATGTTCTTATTTTCCACTTTTCTCACCTCTATTGCTAACACTTGTGTACAAAAACTTCATCTCCAGCCTGGATGCCTGCACCGGCTTGACTGCTCCCCCGCATCCTACTGTCCCCCTATGGTTCTGTCTTTGCATAGCAGTCATATTAAAAATTAATCAAATCCTGGTACTGACTGAAACTCTTCTGCGATACACTGAAGGATGAAACCCTTATTTGTACCAGGTCTCACAAGTCCACACCTGTCTGGTCTCTGACAATCTCTCTGACTTCATCATCTCTTGCTGTTCTTCTCCCTTACTTCTTTGCAGCTGAGGTGCCCTTCAAAGCAGCTGCACTAGATGTATTAGACAAATTCCCATATTTTAAAACTGATTTATGTTTGTTCTTCTGTCCCTCTGGAATGGCTTTTTAAAAAAAAATCTTTATTTGCTTTACTTCTTAAAATTTGAGTTTATACTTACAAGTCACTTTCTCACAGTCTTCCCTTCAGTATTCACTATCCCTTCATGAATACATTTCCTTTTAGGCACTTATCACTACATTATACTAAACTGTCTATCTACTTCTTTGTTATCTTTCTCTCCCATTAGAATATAAACTCGAACAGGGACCCTGAAAAATCAAGACTATGCCAAACTGTCTAGCAGTTTAGGCATGCATATCTTTTTTTCTCCTTTTCCTACAAAGTCACTAAGTATTTATAATAATGGGGTTTGGTTGTTGCTGCTGTTATTACTGTTTTAGTAGAGATTTTTACTTCCAGGGATCAAACCCTGGTCTCCCTCATTGGGATCAAACCCTGGTCTCCCTCATTGGGATCAAACCCTGGTCTCCCTCATTGGGATCAAACCCAGGTCTCCCTCATTGGGATCAAACCCAGGTCTCCCTCATTGGGATCAAACCCAGGTCTCCCTCATTGGGATCAAACCCTGGTCTCCCTCATTGGGATCAAACCCAGGTCTCCCTCATTGGGATCAAACCCAGGTCTCCCTCATTGGGATCAAACCCTGGTCTCCCTCATTGGGATCAAACCCTGGTCTCCCTCATTGGGATCAAACCCAGGTCTCCCTCATTGGGATCAAACCCAGATCTCCCTCATTGGGATCAAACCCAGGTCTCCCTCATTGCAGGTGGATTCTTTACCAGTTGAGGCACCAGGGAAGCCCTGACTGCACACATTAGCAGCTAATCCAAAGGAAGGTTTCAGAAACTTTTGACTTTTGGTAGGTCTTTTAGTCATTCGACCAGTTCTTAGTGTCTACATGAGCATGATAAGATAGTGATCTAGCATAAACACTCAAAACAGACTAGTTGGTTTGACTTCTTGTTCAAATCACTTGCTAAATGATCTTCTTATAAGTTATTTGTTTATAAATAATGAATAATAATTATACTAATAATACACTTATTACATATATGCTGCATAGAATTCTTGCAAGGGCTCAGAGTTAATAAATGTAAAGCTGTGAACAATTCTTGACACAATATGAGTATTTAAGAATGTTAATTTTGAGACTGTTATACAAACTTCCCTAAATAGAAATGATTACTATGCTTCATAGAAATAAAACTTAGTATTAATGACTACATCAAAGGATTTAGATTTGGAAAAAATTTGGAAAATTTGGCTTCTGCTGTCTGTGAGAGATCCTACAGCCATTGTGTCAATTTCCACAAATCTCATTAAGGCTACAGTAGTGACAGGGCTTTAAAACACTGTCACTTTTTCTAGAAAGTATATGGCTCTGGGGTAGAGAGTGACAATTCTTCCATTTTCTGTAAAGTAAGGGTTTATTGTTTTCAGAAAGACTCAACACTTTGAATGCATAATCAAGTTGACTGAACTGATTTTCTGTTTCAATCAAACAATTTGTCAACTGGAACAAACTGGAGCAAACTAGTTATGTTCACAGTGGAGACCCATGTCACCTCATTCTTTGTCTCTTATGGCCTATGCATACAAATCTTGTAATAATCAATGTAAACAAGCAGGAACTATTTTAGAAGTATCTGAGGGAATAAATGAGATTGGAATGAAAATAAGGAGATGAAACCAAAAAAGGATAGACAGATATAGGATATTATTTCTAAGTTTTAAAGTATTTCTCAAGTATGACACTGGCAATATATTTTAGGGATTATGAGATGTTCGTTTGTTGATTTAGGAATCTTTAGGGTCTAATAACAGAAATTTTATTCCAAAAACACATGGAATCAGTGACAAAGCACGTATGTATGGCTGCATGCATGCTGGTGTCTGTGATGTGGTTGTTTTATAAAAAATGGAGAAAACTCTGGCTCAGCAGACAGAACTAAGGTTAGGAGTTCTGTGAGTCTGTTATCTAACTTAGGAAAGTGTTAATAATGAATGCAGGTATATAAATTACTTCACGAGCTTAAGTATTCAAGAATGGACAAGGTCATTTTTCTTTTTTACCGTTTCTTTAAGTCTGACTTAATCTGACCTTGCATCTGCCCAAGCTGACAGACAATTTTATCTTAGCCATTTTTAGGACTCTTGCCCATGCCTTTCTTTCCCCAATTGGGTTGAAAGATTCTGAATATCTTTGTAGTGACAGATGTTTGAGAAATCATTCCTAGCTCTGGTCTTCACTTGCCCAAGCCCACTTGTTCCTTAAAGCCCAATGGCTTCATTACTTGTTTACCTTGGAATTGCTCAATGAACACAGATAGGGAAAAGATCACTAAAATTTATCATTGAAAATGGCACAGAGACCAGATCAGTTCACCATTTTCAAATTTAATCCATAAGACACAGACAACTGCATAGAGTTATTTAAACTAATCTAGGTCATAGAAAGTTACAGAAAATTCCTGTTTTCTTGATAAGGTAAAATAACAACAAAATGCAGTGAAGATAGCTTTAAAATAACTATAGGCCCAAAGTCCCATATGAAAATAGATTAGAAATTTAAGTTAAAAGTTCATCAATATATGAAAAGAACAATAATCTATAATCTATCAGCATTTACTACAGAAAGGCAAGAAGAGCTTAAGTATCAGAAATATGACAAAGTAATGAATTTAATTACAAGCCAACCAAGAAAATAAAATCCACCCAATAAATGCTTTAAGGTATTTAAGATAATTTAGCAGCTACTTATAAGAATATCTCTAAGAAACAGAACAAAGTATACAATTCATGAAGGAATATTGTGGTTTTTTTCCTTAAAATAATTAGAAAACAATATAAACTTTGAATACTGAAATGCTAAAATACTTGAACAAAAAGCAGAAATAATCAGACAGATATGCCCACTATATTTCACCACTGTATTGTAGGTTCAAGTGAATACAGTAAGACAAAAGAGAAATAACATTAAAAATGTAAGAAACAAAGAGCTGAAAGATTTCCTTTTATTATGATATACTTTTATGCTGAGAAAAACCAAGAGACTTTAGAAATACCCTGCTGGAATTAACAGTATATTTTAATAATGTGGATAGATTTAAGGTAAATATAAAAAAGTTAACACTGTTTCTTTATATAAAGCTCTATTCTCCTAGATAACATAATGAAAAAGTTAATTTGCAAGATTGAATTAGAGTATAAGAAAATTGGGAAAACATTATGAAATGTTATGTTATCAAATTAAGCCACCAGAGCTAACTAAAGAAAATACAAATTAAAAAATTGTAAGGTAAGTTTTAGAGATGCTCTATCATATTCTCAGATAAGAAGACTTACCATCACAAAGGTACTCTTTCCTTGGAAAAGAAATTTTATGCAATCTCAAATAGAACTCCCACAGGATATTTTAGGGAGAGAAGAATTAGACAAATAATTTTAGTTCATGTGGAAGAATAAGGAAGACATGGGGAAATAGCTATTTTCTTAGAAAGATTGTTTTGTTAGTAGATGTAAGAATATATTTTCTTTGTACGTCTACATATACTATCTTTGTACTAGTTTTTATTAGAACTCAATTATTTTAACAGTATTTAACAGTGTTACTCTTGGTTAACTACTCAATAAATTTCCCCTTTTTACAGTAAATGAGTCCTATCTTGTTGAATACAGTCGTGTATAATAAATTTGCTCCCTTTTGGAGTAGCCAATAAGGTGATGTCAGGTGGGATCCTTGGCAAGTTCTTTATGCTCAACATCACTCATTATCAGAGAAATGCAAATCAAAACCACAATGAGGTACCATTACACGCCAGTCAGGATGGCTGCTATCCAAAAGTCTACAAGCAATAAATGCTGGAGAGGGTGTGGAGAAAAGGGAACCCTCTTACACTGTTGGTGGGAATGCAAACTAGTACAGCTGCTATGGAGAACAGTGTGGAGATTTCTTAAAAAACTGGAAATAGAACTGGCCATATGACCCAGCAATCCCACTTCTGGGCATACACACTGAGGAAACCAGATCTGAAAGAGACACGTGCACCCCAATGTTCATCGCAGCACTGTTTATAATAGCCAGGACATGGAAGCAACCTAGATGCCCATCAGCAGATGAATGGATAAGGAAGCTGTGGTACATATACACCATGGAATATTACTCAGCCATTAAAAAGAATTCATTTGAACCAGTTCTAATGAGATGGATGAAACTGGAGCCCATTATAGAGTGAAGTAAGCCAGAAAGATAAAGAACATTACAGCATACTAACACATATATATGGAATTTAGAAAGATGGTAACGATAACCCTAATATGCAAAACAGAAAAAGAGACACAGAATACAGAACAGACTTTTGAACTCTGTGGGAGAAGGTGAGGGTGGGATGTTGCGAAAAACAGCATGTATATCATCTATGGTGAAACAGGTCACCAGGCCAGGTGGGATGCATGAGACAAGTGCTCGGGCCTGGTGCACTGGGAAGACCCAGAGGAATCGGGTGGAGAGGGAGGTGGGAGGGGGGATCGGGATGGGGAATACGTGTAAATCTATTGCTGATTCATGTCAATGTATGACAAAACCCACTGAAAAAATAAATAAATAAATAAATTAATTAATTAAAAAAAGGGGGGGGGCTGACTCAATTGGTTCATCCTTTATTTCTTCCCCTTTCCCTTTATTTTTGATGCCTAGAATGTAGATGTTATATAAGTAAATCTTGAGTTGTCCCTTCAAGTGAGCTTGAGGATTTTAGTCGTGTACTAAAAAAATGACAACAGAAAGATGCCCAATCCCTGATGATGGTGGAGCCACAATGCCATCTCATATCTGCCTACCTTTGAACTTTGCTGCTTTTTTATGATTTCTATTGCAGAAAACTTAAGTGCAGCCAAGTTTAATTCAGATAATACAGTGCATCTTCAACGAAATCTCCATCCTTAGAGGTACTTTCTAAATGTGCATGTAACTGAGTCCATCTCCTGCTTAAAATACTTCATTGAGTACTTATTACTTAGAAAATAAAATTGAAATTCTTTAGGTTACCACTTACTAGTCTTGATGACTCTTTCATAAGCCTTCAGTCATTTCTATTCTCTAACTCAGATCCCTCACCAGTAAATAAAATGACCTGCAAACTTCTGAGAAGTCATGTGTAATCGTCTATCTTCCATGAGAAGCCCTTTCTTGGGTTTTTCAGAATCCAGGAGTTCCTTTAGTAATACCTTTTATTTTGAATTTTCTCTATTATTTGCCTCTCTTTCAACCTAACTGGCATGATTTACTTGGACACAGATGCAATTTCTTTCTTTTTTGTGTCACTAGGTCATTTGTAAGTAAACTGGAAAATACCAGATTTTCCACAAATATGTGTTGCATTATTGATTAGAATATATGTTAACTAAATTCTCAAGGGAAAACTTGCCATTTGTAGCTTCCTTTACCCTATCACCAATACTGTTTCAGAAGGATCCAGGAAACTCTCCTCCCTATGAGAATGTCAAATTCTGTGCACACTGGGATAAACAACGTTCATTGATCACTTAGGATGTGCTGGATATGGTGCTCAGCACTTTACATACCTTTTTTCATACAGCTTCAGAACAACACAGTGAGATAAATTATATCATTATCCTCTCTATTTTGCATCTGAAGGCTCTCTAGAGGTAGGAAAAGAAATGAACTGCCTCGGGTTGCACAGGTAGCCAGTTGTGAAGCTGGGGTTTGCCTCCAGGCAATGAGACTCTAGAGCTTCATGTATTACTCTGCTTCTCTGATGCAGTCACTGATTGTTTGGCACTGAGATCAAATTAGATCCAGGTTTTAATCACACCCTTGCCACTTATTACCTATGTGACCTCAGGAAAATCACTTAAATTCTATGCATTTATTTCTTCATTTGTAAAACAGTGATAATAATTACCCTTCTCAGTGATTTGCTTTAAGAATTAAATGAGCTGGTGCTCAGATTATTCTAAGTCACTTTTTCTTAGAATATTGGGTTTCTTCATTTGTTTGTATTTTAAGGCACTCATTTTGGGGAAGTTAAGATGTAACATAGTTTTTCTAAGAAAGTATTTGTTTTATTCAATTTTCAGCCTTTGATGAAATGCCAGGAAATCAAGTAGCACTCTTAAAAGTTCTGAGCTTCAATAGCCAGACTGGAGTTAACCACAATGGAATAGTATCCACTGCAGTCCTACGGGATTAACCAAATCCTCTCATAATTAAGTGGGTCAGTTAATTATGCAGTCAATGAAATGATAGCAACACTCCTACCTCCAAGAACTTCACTTTAGTTGACTCCTGACTGATTGAACACAGACTTATTTTGTTAATCAGAATTAATAAAAAATAGATATATTGCTTTGCCTAAATTTTCACTTCTGTTAAACTCTTTGAAAAATATTCACAACATATTCTGAACAAGATATTTAGAATATTTTAAGTTAAAATGACTTGCAGAGAAAAATTCATCATCCAGGACTGACTAGAAAGAAATGATTCCTAGTAATAATGCATATGTTTAAGTCCAATAACATTGTTCTACAATAACAGTATGAAGAAAATCAAGCACTAAGCTACACACAAAGGAAATATAATAACACAAAGCCTTCTTTATGTTACTATATATCATCTGTTTTAAGGTAACTAATAAGATGAACAAAATATAGTCAGGTGGCAACCTAGCAACTTTCAAAATAGTATTAAAGGCTGACAATGAAGTTTTCTAAAGGAAAGCTACAAGACATTTTTGGTTATACTCCGAAAGTGGGACCATTGTTTATGAATATAACTAGAAATGGCATGTTATAATTGGTGACAATTACCACTAGTTTTCAACTAAGAATTCTCAGCTGCAGTCTCTTTTAGCTTCTCTGCCAGAAATTGACTGATTGGACCTCAAAGTCCATAAACACAGATCTGTATCCAAGCAGGCATGCACTCCTTTCCCTCTGTAATTATGGCATCCTTCCTTTAATAGAGGAATAGAGGAACAAAAAAATTAACAATGCTGGTCTCCAGAGGGAGGAGATTGCTAAAATTCTGAATGCAGCATGCTTTTCACCTTCAGAGCTCTAGACCAAGACTGATAGCTTTAGAAAATAACAGCCTTATTGCAATAGTTCAGACTAGGTGCTCAGTATCCTCAGCCACACAGGATTTATATTATGACTCACACTTGTTTTACCCAGGAAAATGGCATCTTTTTGGTTACTGCTTTCAGACACACTCCAATCAGCAATGCCCCCTCTATCCTTTAGGTTCCTGGCTCCTTTTCAACTTTGCAAGAGAAGGGACTCAAGGATTAGCATCTGAGAATCAGCCATACGTTAGCCGTATGTGTATTCACTACTGCTCTTCTCTAATCTTATGCTTATTTCCATCAATTAAAACTCTGAAGAATCTGTTTTTATTTGTCCTTTGGCAATCATTGCTTCTAACAGATTATTTCCAACAGGTCCCTTTAGCTTTAAACTAATTAGTGTATTAAAAGCATTTTCTCATGCTTATCTAATTGCATACCCAGATGTCACAAGAAGTTTTTAAGAATGAGGGTGGAAGATCAAGGTATGGAATTCTCATAGTTCCATTTAAATTGTGCCTGAGGCTGACTCTGAATGTCACCATTCTTTAGACATTCACAGATACAAATTCGCTACTAGCCAGAGAACCAGACTGTTTGGACTCTACGTCTGCTTTTTTGGTTATTTTTCTGGGTTATTAAAGTAAATACTACATATATAGCTTGTTTTTAATACTTGCTACTCATATACCATGGGTGATTGATAACTAAAAAAAAAAAAAAGGATTCTTCATCCTTTTCTATGGTATTTCCCATTTAGAGTTAAACTAAGTCTTATATACGAAGGTAATATTTGATACATTTGTCAGGCCTTTATTAAATTATAATCCAACTGCTCTGGAAAGTGAATGTTGTTTGCTCAGTCTTTCACAAGAAGATTAATACCATCTGTTCTGTACAATGTCCTCCCCATTTTCATGCAACAGTTTGCTGAAATTGGTGAACTGAGAGTATAATGATAAGTTACCTTTCTATAGACCAACATAGTCAATAAATGACTATGGAAACAATTTTTGATCAAAAAAGTGCTAGCAAATCTTATTTCTATTTAAAACAGCTATTTCCTTTCCTAATGGAAGAGTTAAAACATAGTGAAAAATAGTCATAGAGAAATAACTGATTCATCAATCAGTAAATATTTATTGAGCATGAACTTTGTGTGAGATTGCTCAGGATACTGCACATGGCTGTGAGCAAGATGGACAAAAATCTCTGAACTTGAAGAACTTACATTCTCACAGTGGAAACGTACAAAAATGTACCAGTATATTACTTATAAAATATTGGGTTAAAAGTGATAATGAAGAAAATATAAAGCAAGATTAAGAGTACAGACTACAAAGAATCATACATGGTAATTAGAGACTGCATCTTCGAAGAGATGACATTTAAGCAGAAGCTTAAACTAAAAATACCTTTGGAGAAGTCTAGGCAGAACAAACTACTCTTAACAAATACCTTAAGAGCATTTGTGAGAGCTGTGTAGCTGTTTGGAGAAGTAGCTAGAGGCCAGGTCATTTGAAGCCCAAGAAGCGACAGCAAGGGATTAAGATTTTGTTTTATAATCACAGTACAACAATAGAGATTTCCACATTGAAATGACACTACATTATTCTGCATGCCATCTGGAGTATGGGCGTAGATATACAAAATTTGCCACGCAGAGTAAACAATTGCATCACATGAATCAGGAGTTCTGGAGTGATCAAGACTAGAAGGTACATCTGGGAATATAGCATTTAAAGGCACAATAGTAAATAGATCACCCAAGAATTATTATACATAAAGAAGAGCAGACAGCCCTATTCCCTGGAGTTTCCCAATATATTGCTCAGAAACAAAGTCACTTCAAAGTTTACTGCAACATAATATACTCAAAATCAAGAGCTTCAAGAAGGAGCAAATGGTAAAATGTGCCAACTGTTGCTGAGAGGTCAAGAAGATGGCTGCCAAGTAACCACTGTATTTGCCATTTAGAATTTTTTGAAGGATTTTTAAAAAAACAATAGGGGATAAAGCCTCATAGAATTATCTCTCAATTTTCTTTTGCTGAAGTTAACATTC
Source organism: Cervus canadensis (assembly GCF_019320065.1). Taxonomy (NCBI): domain Eukaryota; kingdom Metazoa; phylum Chordata; class Mammalia; order Artiodactyla; family Cervidae; genus Cervus; species Cervus canadensis. The sequence goes on along the minus strand of NC_057389.1, from coordinate 83,555,498 downwards.
TGCTTTTATTTGCTTCAAGTCTGTTTCTAAAATAATAATACAGTTTGAAATCTGACTGTTCCCTTTTCTATGCCTTCTTCCCTGATGTATAATGGATTGTTTATTTCTTGGATTGTTTATTTTCCTCCTATGAACTTATGTTTATAAGGAGAAAATATTTTTTGTGCTTTTTACAATTACATTGTTACTAACAAATTTTTACTGACCCGTTCCTGATTCACTTTTTAAAACTCATCTGTGAAGTGTACAGATTGTCCATTTTGATACATATAGAGTATATCATGAGAAACGCTGGGCTGGATGAAGCACAAGCTGGAATCAAGATTGCTGGGAGAAATATCAGTAACCTCAGATATGCAGGTGACACCACCCTTATGGCAGAAAGTGAAGAACTAAAGAGCCTCTTGATGAAAGTGAAAGAGAAGAGTGAAAAAGTTGGCTTAAAGCTCAACATTCAGAAAACTAAGATCATGGCATCTGGTCCCATCACTTCATGGCAAATAGATGGGGAAACAGTGGAAACAGTGGCTGACTTTATTTTTGGGGGCTCCAAAATCACTGTAGATGGTGACTGCAGCCATGAAATTAAAAGATGCTTACTCCTTGGAAGGAAGTTATGACCAACCTAGACAGCATATTAAAAAACAGAGACATTACTTTGTCAACAAAGGTCCATCTAGTCAAGGCTATGGTTTTTCCAGTAGTCATGAATGGATGTGAGAGTTGGATTATAAGGAAAGCTGAGCACCGAAGAATTGATGCTTTTGAACTGTGGTGTTAGAGAAGATTCTTGAGAGTTCCTTGCGCTGCAAGGAGATCCAACCAATCCATCCTAAAGGAAATCAGTCCTGAATATTCATTGGAAGGACTGATGTTGAAGCTGAAACTCCAATACTTTGGCCATCTGATGTGAAGAGTTGACTCATTTGAAAAGACCCTGATGTTGGAAAAAATTGAAGGCAGGAGGAGAAGGGGATGACAGAGGATGAGATGGTTAGATGGCATCACCAACCCAATGGACATGAGTTTGAGTAAACTCCGGCAATTGGTGATGGACAGGGAGGCCTGGCGTGCTGCGGTTCATGGGATTGCAAAGAGTTGGAAAAGACTGAGTGACTGAACTGAACTGAATGCACATATACATATAATTCAAATTTGGATTATCATAATGTACTCAATATGTACTCTAAGTTTTATGTATTTCCCAGTTAATAAATGCTTATATTTCTAATTTTTTTTTCTGTTATAAGAGATTCAATGAGTAACCTTTTATATGTCTTATGTTTATTTTTGTGCCATATGGAAGAAATTTTAGTATATAAATTTCATGGAATGGTAAGTACTAAATGTTACATCTTTAATTTTAATCTCACATAGTCAAAATTTTCTCCCAAAACAAGGTAGGTATGTTTGTTTATGTTAAACTACTCATTTTGTCTTTCATGGCTCTTAATTATGTTCTGTTTTCTCTGTGTCATTTCCTTGTATCTATCTTCTACTTCTCTAGTATCTCTTTAGGTGTGTCTAGTTTGCTGCTGTCTTAATCTATCAAGCTTTTCATCTCAGTACATTTTTAAAATCAAAAAGTTCTATTTGCTTATTTTTATAAAACTATTTGTTCTATTTTATTAAGAATTTATACTTTCAGTTTATTTCTTTAATCATGTGAAATATATTTATATCATAGCCTCTTCCAGAATTTCCTATTATTTTCACTTTGGGGGGGTGCTAATTTTTTTCCTCTTGAATCTGTTGATCCTTCCTCAGTATTTTTCATTGTCTTGCATTATTGTGAGTTCATCTACCATAAGAGATGTCTATTCAGTGGTAATCCCCTGTGAATTATGTTTTGAAAATGGCACTATGAAACACTTTGAACCAACTTCTGCTTTTGATGATCCAGGAAAAGTTTATGAACCTTTATCTCTTTATGATAGTTCAGTTCATTTCAGTCACTCAGTTGTGTCCAACTCTTTGTGACCCCATGGACTGCAGCACACCAGGCCTCCCTGTCCATCACCAACTCCAAGAGCTTGCTCAAACTCATGTCCGCTGAGTCGGGGATGCCATCCAACCATCTCATCCTCTATCGTCCCCTTCTCCTGCTGCCTTCAATCTTTCCCAGCATCAGGGTCTTTTCCAATGAGTCAGTTCTTCACATCAGGTGGCCAAAATATTAGAGTTTCAGCTTCAGCATCAGTCCTACCAATGCCTTTAGGCTTGACTGGTTTGATCTCCTTGCAATCCAAGGGACTCTCAAGAGTCTTCTCCAACACCACAGTTCAAAGGTATCACTTTATGATACTTAAATCTGTATAATTGTTCACTTAGGAGTGTTATAGGTCTGAAGACTCAATTTCTACTTCATTCATTCATTCACATATTTGGCATGCAGGATCTTAGCTCCCCGACTAGGGATCAAACCCATACCCCACTGTGAAGTCAATGGCTGGAGCACCAGGGAAGTTCCTCTGTTTCTTTTAAAATGTATTTATCATTACTTCCATGTGCCTGTACCAGAACTGGTGGCATTTGCTATGGCTCAGTCTCCTTGTTGCTAAAATACCATACTTTATTGCTATCAAATTTTACAACTAGTTAAGTCATAACCCACCATTCTTACACCATTTTCTACTTCCATGTCATTTCCTGTTACTAAGTTCACCATGCTTTTGTAGCATTTCCACATTTTAGGGGTAAGCCTGCTGTGCTCATGTTCTGGGACATAGAGGAATCCCTCTTCAACAAGGAATCAGCCCTTTGGGGATTATATTGCCTGGGCCCATCAGCGAAGCATGTGGGTTGGAGGGTTTTTCAATTGATGGCATTTTGGATGTGTATCTGAACACTTAACAGGATAATTTGTTGAGTTTATAGCTGAGCTTTTTTAAGAGTCAAATTTTGTACTCAAATCGCTGAGTAAGCAACTAAAATATTATAAAAATATACAATTAGACCCAGCAATCCCACTCCTGGGCACACATACCGAGGAAACTAGATCTGAAAGAGACACATGCACCCCAATGTTCATCACAGCACTGTTTATAATAGCCAGGACATGGAAGCAACCTAGATGCCCATCAGCAGACGAATGGATAAGGAAGATGTGGTACATATACACCATGGAATATTACTCAGCCATTAAAAAGAATTCATTTGAACCAGTTCTAATGAGATGGATGAAACTGGAGCCCATTATACAGAGTGAAGTAAGCCAGAAAGGTAAAGACCAATACAGTATACTAACGCATATATATGGAATTTAGAAAGATGGTAACGATAACCCTATATGCAAAACAGAAAAAGAGACACAGATGTACAGAACAGACTTTGGGACTCTGTGGGAGAAGGCAAGGGTGGGATGTTCAGAGAGAACAGCATTGAAACAAGTATACCATCAAGGGTGAAACAGACCACCAGCCCAGGTTGGTTGCATGAGACAAGTGCTCAGGGCTGGTGCACTAGGAAGACCCAGAGGGATGGGATGGAGAGGGAGGCGGGAGGGGGGATCGGGATGGGGAACACATGTAAATCCATGGCTGATTAATGTCAATGTATGGCAAAAACCACTACAATATTGTAAAGTAATTAGCCTCCAACTAATAAAAATAAATGAAAAAAAATACACATTAATTACCTGTTACTTTTACAACATCGTTTCACAATGGAATGATGAGTTTATTCTCTTTCTCTGGCAGATCATGGAGGTTACCAATAAGGTGGGCAACTGCACTGATTCCACGCCAAGCCATTGTGTCGTCTGGGTTGTGGGGGTGCTGTTTATTACCAAGTATTGACTAAATGTCCACATAAACAACAAAGTTATTTGTCTTCACCAGTCAGGCTTCTCTCTTTGTCCATATACTTGTGAAAGGATATCCATATTAATTATGGAATAACTACAGTATTAGACTTGAGATTTTTATTAGAGAAAACAAAAATAACATTCTCTTCTTGGTTTGGTTAATACAAAATAAATGCCCAAGAACTGTGAGAGAAAATAGCAACACTGCAATATTTCTGTGGAGCTAAGACCTTATCACCAATCACTGCTGAACACAGTTAACCAGCTCAGAAACTCAGAACTCCACTCTCCTGCATGTGTTCTGTACGGATTTGTTTGTCAGCTTAGCATAAGTGAGAAAAAATCCTTTACGTTTTCTTTTCAATAAGTGACTTTCTGGTACCCATTTTGTGGCACCTCAGCTTTGAATTTTTCACTTTAAATGTTCTTTCAACGTCAAATACTATATCTCAATTCTGTGCTCTTCGTTAATCAAATCCAAGCAAGTCCTTGGAAAATACACTGAAGTTTATATGGTTTTCTAAGGACTGTTTCAAGCCCAATGAGAAGAGATTGATATGACACTTCTGCATAATGTCCAAAAGTTACCTAGAGCCAGGATTTAATGGCTTCATAGCAGTCAGTATGAGTGATGCTGTTTGTGAAGAAATTTTACTGAAATAATTAATTTGGTACATAGAGGAATCCCTCTTCAACAAGGAATCAGTTTTATCGTTCCTCAAGGAAAGATATAGAGGGATTCATATTTAAAGACAATTTAAAAACTCAAAATAAACAGATAGGATCTCTTCCTAGAAAAATAAGGTTGCTATTTTAGGAAGTAAAATAAGAAAATTATCAAACAGTATGATAAATAGCCTTTTCATTTTTTTTTTTTTTTTTGCCATTTCTCCTGTCAAAGTGGTATTATTTTAGGTTTTACATTAGTTTTCAAGGCTGCAGTTGAAATCATGAGTTCATCCTCCCCGCCCACCCACCCCCCCAAAAAAGTAAACTGAAAAGGTAAATCGAGAATACTACTGACTCCAGAATGGTAAGAAAAAAGTTTTATAAATGATTACTCTTTTTTCTTCTCACTCCTACTGCTTTCTGATTGGAAACATTAAATAAAGATTACTTTATTCATTTATTAACTTGTTCAATCACTCAATTAATATTTGTTGACTGTTCTCTGTGGCCAAGCACTGTGTCTGGCACTGTGAATTTATGGAAGCTTGAATGAAATATGCTATTATGCCTTCTCTCATGGAGCTCTTAATTTTACGGAAAGATTTCTTGATATCAGGAATAATGAGTTGAAATGCCCAATCTGTGGCCTTATTATAGGTGAGTGTGAAGCAAAGCAGTCCTAGCTGAAGAATGACAGGGTGATTGAAGTAACTGACTGTTAAGTTCCCTTTAGCTCGGTAGGGGAAAATATCTGCTTTGAAGTGTGAAGTGAAAACAACATGCTGAAATTATGGAGATTTTTCTGGATATTCAAATTTGAGGAAGAGAAGCAAAATTCTTCTCCTAGGCAAAATTGATATGAGCACGATAGTTAGCATTGAATTTATGAGGGAAACAGGCTGATAACTAGTTTGAGGTGTAAGTCTTGTTTTACATTTATTTGTTTATATTTTACAAAGACATCATGTTTCCAAATGTACATTTTAAAATTTTTAATAAAAACTTCTGTCCTAAAAGAATAAGCAGAATCATGAAGATCTTAAACTTCTTTCAAGTTCACATTTCTGAAGAGTCTCCCCACAGAGTCTTATACCCATTAACAGACTACCAGAATGGCAGGAGTTGAGTGAGCAAGGACAGGATCAACCCCCAGCGATTAACGTGAGACAGTATTAGGGAATGATCAAAGCAACGATGTACAGAAAAAGGATGTCTATATTTGAAAACAGGAAAAGGCTAATCCTAAGTAGTCCTGCAGCAGAAAATGAGCAAAATAACTATTTTTGATACATTTGAGCCATGGGAAATATGTATTTCCTTAGAATGGGAAATAACATGGTTTTGGTGAATGAGAAAGTAGACAGGAGAGAGGAATATAAGAAATATGCCTTCACTGAGAGCATCAAAGATCTTGGGCAAACAAAAATCTAACTTTGATCATTTCAAACAAGTACCCTGTTCTTCAAAATGCTTTTTTTGCTATTCAGGGGAAGACTCATTTTCTACACCTGTATTTTTAGTTTTATTTTTTAAACGGATCAAATAAAGCTATCAAATTCTAAGCATCTCCTTCCATTTTTATTTTTGCCAAGTTGGGAAAACCTTAATTTTATTTTCCTTTTTTTTTAAGGATTTATTTTGTTTGTGCTGGGTCTCACTGCGGCGCAGGGATGCTCTCTCTCCGGTTGATCTGTGTGTGCGCTTCTCTGGGTGTAGCACTCTTGCTCTAGCGTGCGCAGGCTCCGTGGTTATGGTGTGCGGGCTTAGTTGCCCTGTAGCATGTGGACTCTCGGCTCCCTGATGAAGAATCAGACCTGCATCCCCTACATTGGAAGGCAGATTCTTTACCACTGGACCACCAGGGAAGTCCCTATCTTTCTCACTAACACAAAGATTTTCTGCCCCACTGATAATTATTGGTATTTTATTCCTCCTGTACATCTGCTCTCTTCCTTCACAGTGAAAGTTTTGATTTCACTTTATCCTCATCCTTTTTCAAATCTTGTGCTTTCTAGCATGGAAGTTTTGGCTGCGTACTATTATTATTCTGTTTCTTTCATCTATTTTTCAATTTCACATATAATTAACACATGTATTATAGAATTCTATTAACTTTACAATCCATTTAGAATTGAATGCAAAAAAAAAAAAAACTAATACTATTTCACATACTTTCTATCTGTCTTCCCATTAGATCTGTGTTTAATTTTTAATGTTTACAAGGTTTTCTTCAACATTTTCTCACATAAATAATTTGGCTGGTAGACCCGCTAAATTCTTTCATGCTCAAAATGTTTCTCTTTTATTTGACAGATAAATTGTATCTCAGCTGGATACAGTTTTCTTGAAACACAATCCTTTGCTCTCAATAATCTGTAGATAATTATCCAGTATCTTAGCTTTCATTGTATATTTCAAAGATAAAAATTCCTTACTTTAAATGGGTTTTTAAAAAAGTGTTTCCGTCTGGATGCTTGTAACATTTTATTCTTATTCTTCTTTTCTCTTTTAATTAAACTTTTTATCTTGAGATAACTGTACATTGTCAGGCAGCTATAAGAAATTAGAGAGATCTGAACTTTTATCCAGTTTTTCTAACAGTAACATACTGCAGAACTACAGAGCAATATTATAGTATACTGACATTGATAAATGCAGAATACAAAAATATTTCTATCATCACTAGGATTCCTTATAATTGCCCTTTTGTTGGCACACCCAATTTCTTCCTGTCCCTCCACTTTCATACCTCCCGGAAACCACTAATCTCAATTTATATAATTTTGTCATTTCAAGAATATGTAAATGAAATATTACAGCATGTAACCTATTGGGATTTGCTTTTTTCACTCAGCATACATCTCTGGAGGCCCATCTAGGTTGTTGCACCTATCAACAGTTTCTTTCTTTTTTTTGCTGAGTAGTATCCTATGGTGGGGATATGCCATAATTTATTTATGCATTCATTCCACTCAAGGACTTATGAGTTATTTCTAGGTTGGGGCTCTTGCAAATAAAGCTGCTCTGTACATTTGTGTATGAAATTTGTGTGAATATAAGTTTTCATTTCTCTGGGATAGAAGCCCAGGAACATGACTGCCAGATCATATACTAGGTGCATGTTTAGTTTTTCGTTCTTATTCTTGAAATTGAAATATTTAGCCACGGTATATTGAAGAGCATACTTCCTCCTCTTCCTCTGTCTTCCTTTTCCTCCTCTTCTTCCACTGAACTACTACGCAAGCAGACAACTTCCTCCTCCTTTAAATTCTCTGCGCTTTGATACCACTTCTCTTGGTTTTAAACTGTTTTTCTTGCTATTTCTTCTCAGTCTGTATTCCCTAGGACTCTGTTTTCCTTGCTTCTACTTGCATACAACCTTCCTGGGTGATCCTGTCTGACTCTTTGACTTCTCTTTTCTCCTGGTAGTCAGAGACTCTCAAATGTGTCTCTAATCCTAACAGCCTATATGCAACTGCTGTCAAGTCTTTCCCACTGTAGGAATCCACTGAATAAAAACTCAGCATGCCCAAAATTAACTCCTACTCAGCCTTCAAAATTCAGCTCTACCCTACAGTGGTTTCTTTCATCCTTTCTCTCCCTGAATATCTTTTTTTTCCTCCCCTGCATATCCTTCCTTCAATTTTGAATTAAAGTGAAAGTGTTAAGTCACTCAGTTGTGTCCAATTTTTTGCAACCCCATGGACTATGGAGTGTTAGGCTCCTCTGCCCATGGCATTCTTCAGACAAGTAAACAGGAATGACTTGCCATTTCCTTCTCTACGGGATCTTCCTGACCCAGGGACTGAACCTTGGTCTCCCACATCACAGGCGGATTCTTTACCATTGAGCCACCAGGGAAACAATTTTGAATTAACTTTTCAGAAATGTTACAAAAATAAAAATTTCTTTATACTCAGAATTCCTTATACTCTTTACCCAGCTTTCCCCAGTGTTAGCATTTTATATAACCATAAATAACCTTATGTAACTTATAACACTAAAAATGTAGTGTTTGATAAATGGTGATTTTTCAAGTTCCCTCACCATTTCTACATTTACTGGGATTACACTGTGAAGAAGGTTCAGTCCCTTCTCATTTGTTTATATATTACATTATTTATATCAGTATGGACTCATGGGTATTTATTTTATTTGATGCTATATAATTCATTTTTGTTATGTATTTTATCTCAACTTGTCCCAAATTTGGTCATCGGGCACATGTTCAAATCAGCTTCTATACTCTTTTGACATGCTCCTATCATGTTCTGAGGGTTTCCTCACTTTCTGGTCCCACAAGATGTTCCAGTTTCATAAAGTATTTTTTCTCTGTCAGTCCTGGATTCAACCACTCATCTAAGAAGTCTTGGTTCCTTTTATTGGAAAAGAGTATTTACAATGCTGCTGCTGCTTAGCCGCTTCAGTTGTGCCCGACTCTGTGCAACCCCATGGACTACAGCCCTCCAGGCTCCTCTCTTGTACGTGGGGATTCTCCAGGCAAGAACACTGGAGTGGGTTGCCATGCCCTCCTCCAGTATTTACAATAGGTATACACAATTCCTGTGTGCTAGTTGTGCCTATCCTTACAGGGATGTCATTGCTTCTAGGCTTTCCCAGCAGAAAAAGCCAGCAAAAATATATATACTGATCATATATATACACACAACACCAAACACACATACACCTATATATACACATACATACATATATATGTGTGTGAATATATATATGTCCACATATTAAAAACCTTTAAATGTTAAAGATTAAATCTCTCTAGCATTATGAAAAAAAATTTTTATTTACTTTGGCATTTGCTATTTAAATAAAATCCATGCTCTTTGGGGAGTTATCCATATCACTTATTTTTAGTGCATTTAAATGTATCAATAATATTTACCATTGTGGTTTCTTGGATGCCTACCAAGGTAGAGGTCATTCAAGAGCCAAGAGAGAACAATAAGCAGTATCAATTAAGCAAAATAAAATCACGTTATCCTTTCTCTCTAATTCCCATGTCTAACCCAAAGGAGTTGGGTATTACAGCCACCAGGAACATGACAGTGTGAAAGAGGCCCAGGTTCTCCTTTCACTAAACCATTTTTTGCTCCATTCAGCCCTTCAACTGACTCAGCATCCCTACACTAGGAATGGAAATCTGTTCTACTCACTCTACCCAATTCAAATATCATCTCATTCACAAACATAATCACAGAAACACCAGGATAATGTTTAACTAACTATCTGGGTATCCCATGGTCCAGTCAAATTAACATGTAAAATTAAATGTCATAACCCCCTTTACCCATATTGCCCCCATGCCTCCTGTGATGTCTCCTTCCTGCATTTGAATATTTTATATAAACCTCATGGATTTTGTTCACTTAGAGGTATCAGAAAAGTCAAGCCTAAATCAAAGTGTTATTCTTATCATTAATTAAAAATTTGCCCTCTTTCCTGGCTCATGCTTGAGCCTGTGGGGAACAGCTTGAACTGAAACTTAAATGACTCCCTTTCTTGCTTCTCAGACCTTTGGACTCAAACTAACAGTACATCATCACCTCTCTGGGATCTCCAGGTTGCCAACTATAGATCTTGGGAATTCTCAGCCTCCAGAACTGCATAAGCCAATTCCTTATAATAAATTTCACATACACACACACACACCTCCCAGTGGTTCTGTTTCTCTGAAAAACCCCAAGTAATAAAGAAGTTGTTTTTTCTATTTGCACTTCATTAAGCCCAGTTCATTTAAAAAACATGTTAAACTAACATTTATTGAACATGTTATAATATGCTAAGTATTCTGTATATTTTTCATGTTTAATCCTCACATTTATCTTTGAATAGTAGGCACTATTATGCCAGTTTTACAGAGGGGGAAACAAACTTTAAGAGAAGTCAGTAATTTGCCTAAAATAACAACACTAATTAATGGTAAGGATTCAGTTCTCTGAGGTGAAAATCCATATTAATTTGTTTTCAAGTAGCAATAATCCTACATTGGCAGGTCCCTTATTTTAGAAAGCTGCATTGTAATATACAGAGAAAACAACCCTACATACTTTTCTCTTACACCACCTGTATTCAGTCAGATTTTATGTATAACCTTAAATTTCACCATAATATTTAAACAGGCACTATTGAAGGTTAAAATTCTATCCTGAATGCTAAAAATCTAGTACATTCAGGTCAAAGTAGCTGATTTTGGTGAAATGTTATTTTTGTATTTGGCCTTTTTTTTCCCATGGACAGAAACGTCTGACTTGAGAAATTGTATACTCTGTATTCATGAAATGCAAGAGAGGCAGTTTACTTGTTCTTTACAATGTGTATTAAGAAGAAGATAATTGGACTAATAAAAAGTTGTTATGCCCTTTAACAATGAGTACATTCCTGAATTATTACTTTTCTAACTATGCTTTTACCTTGGCGGCTAGCCAGACAATTGCTGCTTTATATTCCCAGTCAATATTAACTCAAATGTAAAGTAAATGGCATATTCTATTTTAGAAATGTGAAATGATAAAAAGGCATCATAGGAAATGCATAAAAATTTCCATTTTAATAAGCTGAATCACGCACAGAATGCTAAAAGAGAAGAAAGGTGAACTATATATGACTTTAAGATATTTTCAGTTTAAATGGATATGACATATTGTAGGAATTAACCTCTTTCATCGCAGCTTTATCCTGCTCCTAGGCAAACTTGATTTAAATCAGAAGTAAAAAGGCGCAAGCACATACACACATGTATCAGATATCACTCTTCCCTCACATACTTCTGCATGGTTTGCTCTTTCATCTCCTTTAAGACTTGACTTCAGTGTCACATTCTCAGCCACATTTTCTCTAACCACTCAATTAAAAATTGATATGTTTTCTTCCCCCCATCTTTTCCAGCACTCTGTCACCACCTACCATACTTATTTTCCTTAACACTTACCACCCTCTGGCATCTTCTTTATTGTCTGTTCTTCTGTACCAACAAGTAAACTTCCAAGAAAGATTATCCCTTCTGTTCACCTATACTAGAACTCTGCCTGACACAGAATAGACATGCTCATATATTTTAAGTTACCTTATAAATTTAAATTTCTTTTATAATTTTTCTTTACCTTGGGACTTATGTGGCACTTTATTTTTCAAAATACATAAAAGGTCATTATTATTTTGCTATCATTTTACATCTTCACTGTTGTAAAACAATGTAATCAACAATATTGCTTCTTTGAAATTATTTTTCACTCTTTTTATCTCCCAGTATTTATTCAATTTTTATAAATGTTCCATATGGCCTTGAGAAATACTCTTTATTTTCCAAGTATTCAGTACACAGTTCTATATACTCATTTAGGAAGACATTTTCAAACTTATATGCTTACCAAATATTTTGTCTTCTTCATCTATCATTTACCAAGAGAAATAGGTTTAAAATTGCAAAGAAAATATCAAACTTAATTATAAATTGATTTATCCACTTCCCTTTGTATCTGTTATGCTTTGTTTTCTGTGTTAATGAATTTAGCATTATTACATATTCTATTTAATTAAACCTTTTAACAATTTATGGTAATATTTAATTTCTAGCAATATTTTTCTGCCTTAAAATAAGCTTTCCTTATATTAACATAGTTAGATCAGTTTTATTTTTGTTTATATTTGTCTGGTGTTTTTTCCATATTTTTACTTTCAATCTTCCTATGTCCTACTGGAACAACATGAGAAACTTAGATTTTCAAAAATCAACGTCCTTTGTTGGTCAGGAAGAATTAAAGGGACTGCCAGATCCCTAGATGTTATAATTAAAACCTAAACAAAAACAGCAAACCTAGTATGATGTCATAAAATATTTAAAATTTTATATTAACTATCATATATTCTGTCATGAGTGCCAGACCTTATGATAGGCACAGGAGAACAAATACTGGCTAAAATGAATATATATGATTTTTACAATAACTCTGTGAGATAGTGAAAGTGTTATCTCTATATTAGAGGTAGCAAAATACAGGTTTAGGTAGTTTTTAGTGATTTTCCAAGCTTACTCAGGTGGCAGAAGCAGAGCTAAAGCTGGTATCTTTGGACTCCTAGTCTAGGTTTCTTTATTTCCATGACAATGCCTCTCTCTAGCATTTATATTTCTCAAATAAGTCAACATGTAATGTGGAGTTGGTTCCAGATAGCGTACAGGAGGTTTGAAAATACCTGATGTCTGCTACTGACCATAGGCTCACTGATGGAGTCACCAGGACTAAAACCATTAATAAAGCTAAGAAGGGAAAAATAACACTACAGAAAAATACACAAGCCTTGGTAAGTCTCTGAATCTTTCTTTTGTCTGTGTTAATTTCTATGTCATCTCCCACCAGGACATGCATATGTACCACTTAGTAAAGAAATGAAATAGAAGACCACTGAAAAATCATAGCTTTAATAGTAAAAGTTACTGTCTTTGTGTTTAATGTGTGCTCTCTCTTTTATTTTATAAACTATAGATGTTAAAATATTATTACTTCCCAGTGAACAGAAACATTTCTATAAGGAAAGCTTATCTCATGCAGCAAAGTACAGAAACAGTCTTGTAGTGCTGGGTATTTAAAGCAATGAATTGCATATCTGGTTAAGGAAATATACCATAATCATTAGACACATGAATGGTAACAAGCCATTTCCTTAATGAATCCCTATTAAGGTATAAGGTAAATTAAGAGTCAGCTTTATGAATATCCTTAAAAAATCATTTGAACTAACAAAATTTATCTAGCCTGACAGATTAACAGTCTTCAACGATGTTTGAGCTTCTTCTATGTTCTGAGAAACCTAGCCACACTTCTTCAGCATCCTTTTTCCTATTGCTGCAGCTGATAACTTTCTCTCTGAATCCCTCAGCTTTGCTCTTTTGTTCTTTTCTCTGCAACTAATATGCAAAATATACGGAGATGAGTGTGCCCTTCTTAATTCTCAGTTATATTTAGTGGACATTATCTAGACCTATAACATTTATGTCTCTCTGCAACTGTGCCCACTCTGTAGAATGTCTACACTGACACAACATTCCAGCATCTCCATTAATTGATGCAGGCTTCCCCATAGACATAATCTTTTATCATCAACACTCATGATTTTCACTCTTAATTTCCCTTAGCATTTTAGCTCTATCCAAAGTGATGTGGTGCTCTAAACAAACCATGCTGAGGCTCCCAAGGAAGATAAACTTGTGGGACATCCACAGATATTTACTGAGACTCTTTCTCGGGCCTAACTCAATGCTTAACATTGAGGTGCTGAGCATGGGTAATTTGAAGTTATGTTTTGTAAGTGGAAATAGTATGTTGAGAATAATAACTAGGTTGAAATATGCATTATTTGTCACATCTGAATGACACCAAGATATCTAAAGGAAAATCTAGAGCACTGAAAGTATGAATAGAATTCTAGACAGTCTGACTTTTAGACTTTAATTCAACTGTACAGCAGTGATATTAGATGTCCTGGAAGTTTATGTGGCCTTTCAAGAAAAAATTATAGAGGATACAACCAAACCTTAGTCATGTTAAATACCTACCAATGGAGGAAGAAATTATAATGCAGATGAATATGCTCAAGATAAATTTGCCAAAAATAGCAGAGCAAAGTCCAGACCTTCCTAATGCTCTGAGAAGAAAACTTTATCTCTTTGTACCTTCATTTAAATTAAACAGAGTAAGTATGACTATTGCTACTTTACCTATACAGAAAACAAGTCTCACAGGGATAGAAAGTTTTACTGAGATCAACAATTTATTATAGAACTGAAATTGTTTTCTAGATGCTCTGTTTTCTCAAATGCATTACTTTCTACTGAGGTAGATTCAAAGTGAAGCTAGAGGGAAAATGAAAGGCATTACTGCTCATTTAATTAGGATCAGTGGACAAGACACTTGGTTTATCAAAAAAAGCAGCTATTGTGAGAAGTCAGATGATTGGACAACTTCTATAAATCTCCCCTCTTCTCTATGAGGAGTCACTAGGTTAAATTTCCATTGAAAATGCTTTAATTTTCACTCATCTGGTCTATAAATAGTATGTTAAAATAGGGCAGAATCTGTGTTAGGATTAGCTGATAGAAAATAAAGAATAAAAGTAATTTGGGGCATATTAAGATCTTCTCATACATTCAGTTCAGTCGCTCAGTCGTGTCCGACTCTTTGCAACCCCATGAATCGCAGCACGCCAGGCCTCCCTGTCCATCCCCCCCCCAAAAAAACCAATATTTACTCCTTGTGATACATGCATTGAAAAGGTCTAGGATAACATTAAAAGGAGAAAAAACTAGAGTATTTGTTCCAGAAGAGAGTGTTGATAATGTGGTCTTTGAAGGATATTTAAAAAATAGGCTTACTGAGGTATAAATGATAAAGGATAAACTTTGCACATATTTAAAGTGTACAATTTGATAAGTAGTGACATATGCATATATACGTGACATCACCACCACCATCATAATCAAGATATATATATATATATATATATATATTCATCATCCCTAAAAGTTTCCTCATGCTCCTTTGTAATCCTTCTCTTATTCCCACCTCTATCCCCAGGCACCCACTGATTTGCTTTCTGTCATTATACATTAAATTTGGATTAAATTATGTGTGTTTGTATGTGTGTTAAGTATGTGTGTGAGTGTGTATGTTATGTGTGTGTGCATCTGACCCAATGAAAGCAGTTTAAAAAAGTGTTTAGAAGGTAATTATAAATTTGTAATTTTTTCTTAAAAGTGTTAGAAAACTGTGACCTACTTTAGTGTCTGTGACCTTCTTCAGGTCACTCAAGTAATCAAGCAAGAGAGTGGATATCATTCTCACTTTCAGATTCTTCAGAATTTATCAATGTATTTTGTCACAGGACATCCTAGATGTAGCTGACTCAGTATAACAGTTTTAGCTAAAAGATATAAAATCATCTTCTTTGCAACATATTTTCAATCACCTTACTGCACTGAGAACAAAAAACCTACAATTCAGAGTATTTTCAGAAAAACAGGAGATTTTGAATTTAAACACTGTCCCCAATCACAGGCTCTAGTACTCAAGGGGCCCATCTGGTGATTTTGTCTCCTGGGAGCTCTCATTATCTCATGATAAAGTATGGCCATTTAGAGTAGGACAGCCATGGATTTAAGTCTGAGCACCACCATTAATTCTGTATCACCTTGGGAAATTATGGACTAATTTAGCATCTTGCTACTTTCACCCAAAGTTAGCCATAGACAAATATCATATGATATTTTTTATATGTGGAACCTAAAACAATGGTACAGATGAACTTATTTACAAATAGAAACAGAATCATAGAGGTAGAAAACCAATTTATGGTTACCAGGAGAGAAATCTAGGGTGAGGATAAATTGGAATTGACATATACACACTACTAATGATAAAATATATAATTAATAGGAACCTACTGTATAACACAGGGAACTCTACTCAATACTCTTAATGACCTATATGGGAATAGAATCTAAAAAAAGAGTGGAGATAAATACATATATTTCAGTTTGCTATACAGCAGAAACTAACAACACTGTAAATCAATGCTAATAAAAATTAATTTAATAAATAAATAAAACAACCATAGGCTTTATGTTAGAGACCATTTAATGCCTTTGGAGAATTTAAAATATATTACAAAAACCATAAATAGTAAAAAAAAAAAAGAAAAAAATCCAAAAACAAAAAAACCAAATATCTATCCAATAAAAATACCATGTAACTCCAAAGAATCCTACCCAATCAGCAAACACACTCCAATAACAATAACAACAATAAAATAATCTAAAACAAAAGGAAATTGTGGGTGTTAGTAGATAAGAAATTGCCCACTGCAAAGGAAAACAGAAGGGGGCAAACCAGCCAAGGCTGCTGTGGGAAGTTTACTGCTGGTCTGACATTGCTCCTTAAGGTGGTCGCCCAGGACGGAATACAACAGTCCCATTCAGACGTCCTCCTTTAACTTTCACAACTAACATATCACTAAAATAAATTATATTTGGGTAACAAGCTTTATAAACAAAGATTTCACACTAAAGAGGTATTATAAATCACAAACCACATTAATTTATGCAATTTTATCTTTCTGGACCAATCTGTATTTTTAATAAATACTAAAGAACAAATGCAGTTGATAGAGAGGTATGGTTATTTGAACATCACTGATTACTAATAGCTTTAATTTTGAAAAATTTCCCAACTTTTTAGTTTGTCAAATGGAACACAAAAAGAATACAGTGCAAGGAGAAATAATCTTTAAATTAGAAATAATTGACATCACTTCACTGATATTTCATATCTCTTCCTAAAGTATCTGTAAAATAGTCTGACTTTGTCCCTCCTCAGTAATCACTTTGAGTGGTCTGTTAACTGGGAAGACTAGAGACATATACCAGAGCAGATGGCAGTGTGACCTTCAGAGGTCAGTCATGGACTTCATCCTCAGTTTTGTCACTTCATCCTGATGATGCTGGGAAATGATTTAACCTCTCCAAACCTAAGTTTCTTCAATCTCAAAATGCAAAGGCCTCTTTCATTGGCTCCTACCATAAATAACTGACATAATGCATCTAAAGTACAGAGTGTATATGTTTACTGAGAAAAAACTGCATAGAGAATGACTTACGATTTTTAGACTGTGACACACCCACTATGATGAACCAAAGATTGTTTGGTTCAAACTTTTAAAAACAGATTCTAGGGAGGATCCTCTCTCTTTTTCCCTTGCTCTTCCTCCCTCCCTCCTGTCCTCTTATCTACTTCTCACCCTCCATTTCACTTCCCTTTCTGAATTGATAAGTACCCTACACAGTGAACACTAAAATTTCTTTTCCAGCTATTAATGGATAAATGGCTAGACATATTCAGAGAAGTTTTAAAATTAGAAATTATCTTTTCATTTTCATCAGGTAGCTGTAGATGCCTTTAATTTTGATTTTTAAATGTATGGAAGATTTATTTATATCAAGATTTTTTTCTGGCCATTCATATAAAATGATTCAACACAATATTTACCCTCTTGTCACTAATGCTTCAATCTATTCATATAATATAGGTAATTCTCACTTATTTTCCATAGTGATGCAAATACAAATCATATAGTGTTTTAAAAAATAACAAAATTCAGTACCAAAGCAAAGTAGGCTATTAGAAAATACCTATTACAACTCTCATTGTACAGATAAGGAAAAGACTTCCAAAAAGTTGACTCTTAATATCCCTTTTAATTCTTATTATTGTTTTTAAGATAATTTCAGAAGAAATTAGAGACAGATGTATTCTATATACCATCTTGAGCTAGCTGACTTCACATAATCTACTCATTCATTTCACTGGAAGGACAATGCATCAACTAACATAGTTTAAAAGTCATTAGATACATACCTATTCTTGCTTCCAAAATACTGTATCACTGGTTGTTTTTCAAGGGTCTGACATCACTCTCCCTTTGGCTACTGTGAATTCTCCTACTTTATAGGGAACCCTGAGAATAATTCTTTCAGACAATCATTAAAGTTGTTCATTAATAAATGCATGTTTATCAAAATAGAAATACAGCCAGAAGCTTCCTTCTGCTTTCTATTCCCAGCTCTTCAAATTAAAAATGACTGAAGATACAGCTGATTTAGTATTTTTACTTTCAAGTAAACTTTCTGATGATTGGGTAGGAACCCTGGGAGCACCAGTAATATTCTAGTTCTTATAGGAATAATAGTTTTCATTATTATGTTCACATTTAAAAAATTAACACAAAAATTTCTCTTCTTTGAATACCTAAAATTTACATACTCTTTGATGTTTATTTTACTTTGATAAAATTTTAAATTAAAAATTACTTAAAAAAGAAAGTAGAACTATAAGATATGTTTTTCAAGAAGTTGTATGGTTTAGAAAAATCGCAGAAGATAACTGAAAAAATAAATGTGATTATATGAAAGTGAGAAATATTTTACTGGATAATTCTTAGAATATTAACTCTAATTTGGCCAGTGACATTCTATCAAGTGAACCACATTGTGCATTATGAATTAAAAGAAATTAGTTGATTTCTTTTATATAATTGCTCAATAAACATTAAAATAATTATGCAGGTCTATAAAGAATAATATGTAAAGAATTTAAAAGTTATTAAGTGAAAAAGCTAAGTTGCAAAGAGGTATATATTGCATGACCTAATTTGGGAATTTGTTTCTAGATTTTCTAAAAAGGTTAATTTTTGACTTATTTTCAACTTCATATAAATGAAACTATGGTGATGGACAGGGAGGTCTGGCATGCTGCGGTTCATGGGGTCGCAGAGAGTAGGACATGACTGAGCGACTGAACTGAACTGAACTGATAAAGCATGCATTCTTGTATGTGAGCAAAGAAATAAAAATGTTACTAAATGCAGGAAAGAATAAGATCAAGTGGAATATTCCCAAAACTGTCATAGGATATATATTCAATGACTAGATAGTGAGGGGCTTACCTGGTGGCTATCGGTAAAGAATTGGTCTGCAATGCAGGAGACCTGGGTTCGACCCCTGGGTTGGGAAGATCCCCTGGAGGAGGGCATGGCAACCCACTCCAATATTCTTGCCTGGAGAAGCCACAGAGACAGAGGAGCCTGGAGGGACGCCGTCCGCGGTGGTACAGTGGATAAGAATCTGCCTGCCAACGCAGGGGAAATAGTTTTGATCCTGGTCTGGGAAGATTCCACTAAAGCCCGTGCACCACAACTCCTGGAGCCCATGCATTCTAGGACCTGCAAGCCACAACTACTGAGCCCTGAATGCTGAAACTACTGAAGCCTGTGCTCCACAACAAGAGAATCTACCACAATGAGAAGGCTGAGTATACTAACAAAGAGCCACCCCTACTCCCCACAACAAGAGAAAGCCTGAGTGCAGTAACAAAGACCCAGCACACGGAAAATAAAAGTAAATTTTAAAAAGAAGCTATTTATTTTCTTTTTTTTTTTAAAAGAAGTTATTTATTTTCAATATATTGAAAAATAAAATTTGCTCACACATCTATCCTCCATCATGTAAAAAAATAAAAATAAAAATTCTTTCATTTAAAAAGAAACAAATTCAGTTCTTTAAAAATGACAGATAATCTGGCAACAAGCAAGCATCAGTAGTCCAGAGAATTGTTACATTTCATGAACTGTATTTTCTATTATTATTGAAAACTGTTCAAGTTTGCAGCTTGAACTCTCTCACTGACCTAAAGTTTTCTTGTTTTGAGCCCACAGGCTACATTAATTTATGAACTGTAATGAATTTCTAGGAAATTCACTTCAATTTTTATAAGCGGCAACCTCAGGACCCTCTGAATTCCTCCTATCTAGAACCAGTATGGCTAACCAGTGATATCTGGCCATTGCCAAATCTCCATGGATTACTCATTTTTAATCCATTAAAAATGAGAGTTTTTTCTGTTATCTTAGTTAATTCTACCTCGGTTTTCTGATTTTCACCCTCCAAAAACACTGTTATAGCCACGCATTCCAGGAAACAAACTCACTCAGGACAATGCAGATAGTGGAGTGCAGTTTACTACACCGGCGGGCCCAAGGCAGTCTCCTCTTAGCCAAGGACCCTGACCAGTTTTTGTGAAAACCTTATATACTCTTAGTTACGTGCCCAAGCCCACCTCCCCAAATTCCCTGAAACTAGTCTGAACAACAAAGTTAAGCCGTGATTCATATGCCTTAAGTCTCAGTAGTTAACAGCAGACAATTATCAATAGGCCTGCGGGCATACCCCAATAAGCATAATAGAATTTATGATTCTATTTGGTTACACGGATAATTAGGGTATTCTTTTAGGCAATGGGGAATCTAGGTATGAGTCCTTGGGCTCTTCCATCCAGGGGATCTGGTTTTCTAGTTGGTATGTCATTTCCATAGATACTGGGCATATAGCTCAAATTCCACAGTCCAGCCCACGATGGAGTCCTCCTGCTTTCAAGATGGAGCCTGTTCTGTCTGTTTCCTCCTTCAACACCACTCTCCTTTCTGTCTCCATCCCTCATGTTAGTTGAGACAATTTGCTGTTGTACTATTCATCATCTCCCATCTTCCCCAGAAGAGTAGCACCTTAACTTCATGTATCCTATCAAGCCGTAAATTATATCAGATATAGCTTACATGAAGCACTGGTTAAAACGTCAGGCATAGCAATATCAAAAGTATTGTTATTTTAAAAGCCCATGCTTCAAAGACAATGAGCTAGCACTACACGACCATCCCTATGGCAACAGCAATTGTTGAAATGGATTTCTGAGTGTCTGGATTCTCATAAAATGTTGGTGAGAATGTAAAATAATTCACCTACTTTAAGGGAAAAAAAGCCTATGTTTTGCTTTCATTTAGCTGATTGTCAACGTTGGTTCAGCTCTACAAACCAGCCCTGTTTCTTTGGACACAACACTGAAAAACTTTCTGGAATCCACTGTCAATATTTACAAAATTATCAAGTATAACTATATGCTTATATATTTGTCAGTTCTGTGACTCTTATCTAACAACCTAAGAATCATTTTATAAATACTGTATATTTTCCCTGAGTATAATACTGTATTAATTACTTTAAAGATAGAAATATTTTGTGCTTAAATCTGTCCCAGAATTAGTATAAAAATTATTAAGAGGCAATATAATAAAAAGTTTCACAGTATTACTTGTTGAAGAACACAGATAATAAATATCATCTCTTCAAAGTACTAGAGATACATGTAAATCCATGGCTGATTCATGTCAACGTATGACAAAAACCACTACAATATTGTATAGTAATTAGCCTCCAACTAATAAAAATAAATGGAAAAAAAAAAATAAAATGGCACATTAAAAAAAAAGTTAAAAAAAATTTTAAAAATTAAAAAAACAAAGTACTAGAGATAAAAACATAATGGCAAGGTTAGGAAGACTTCCAGAAAAAAATAATTTGAATTGAATGACTTATCTATATTTCATCCACACATTTATCAATTAAAGAAATATTTTATTGAGACCTGGGGCAGGTACTGGGGACATAAAAATTAGAGCAAATCTTTGTCCTCAAGAATCCCAGTAGAATTTTACTATGGATTAAAAAAAAAGAAAAAAACATGGAAAAGGAAAAGGCAACATTTTTATAGGTGCTATAGGAATTTGCATAAAAATATAATGGTCATAGAGAAAGACTGCAATTTATTCTATCTGAAACATGGATGAGGTAGGATCATTTGGTTTTAAATTTTAGGTATCAGTCTTAGCTAGCTTAGGTTAAAAATGAAGGATTGACACCTCCAATGTTCATAAATAAAAAAGCAGTTTGGATTCTGGAAGGAATGGGAACTAGAAGCTATTAAAAAAATGGTGTCAGGATTCTCTCTAGTTCTTCTGTCAGTTTCTGTCTACACATATTAAAATACTCAGTAATAAAGTGAAGTAAGGTGAAGATTTAAACCATTAAGAGTAGTAATATAGGAATGAGAGGATATAGAGAATCCAGATTCAATTTCAAGTCTGGTTTGTAAAATTATTTGGAGTATGTTCTTATCTACCAACATTGAGATTAGAAGTGAGAAGGCTTAAGAGTAAATACAGGAAGTTCAGCATAGCATTTATTGAGCTCAAAGTCACTGTGGAACTTCTCAGTAGAGATAACAGATAAGCATGAGGATATGTGGAAATGGAACTCAACAAAAAGGACACTTGTAAATGGACTCACTGAATTTAGTCTTTCACAGATGATGGTAAGGTATACTTTGGAAATAAAAATAAGAGGCACTGTATACAAGTGAAGAACTAGAAAAGATTTCCACATGCCTCTATGGCTGTGGGTAAAGAAGTCTGAATGATAATGGAGAGAACAATGTGAAGTAAATTAATCAAAGAAATATTTTATCATTTGTTCATGTATGTGAACTTTATTTTCTCAGCCAGACTATAAGCCAGTAACTATGTTTTCATTACATGATATATTGCTCAAACTGGTGTACATGTTCAATAAATATTTGATGAATAAATGAATGAAGTAATGAAACTTCAAGATTAGAGACTAACTATGTTAAGGGAAATGTTGCATTTGAAAAAGAGACCCCTTTTTCTGAGTGGCTTTGTCTGTGTTTATCCATTTCAATGGATGACAAAGTTGATAAGAGGCACTGAACTCATAATACTGCTTATGGCAGTAGAAAAATGGAGTCCATAATTCTTGGGCAAAAGCTCTGTGTAATCAGACAGCAGATTACCTAATAGTGATGTTTGCTTTTCTATGGCTCAACGCTTTGAACTATTCAAATACGTTTAACATTTGAAATTTATACAGGGAAAATGACGATGTCATTCCAAGTCTAAAACTCTCTAGCCTTTACCCAGTTGAATGAAAGATTTTGTAACTTGATATTTGTTCTTTTAAATTTGCTTAAGAACACAATTATATTGAACACATGAGGTTTATGATGCTTCATTTCAGCATGCCATATTTTTAATCCTGATCATTAGGATACATGTCTCTGACAAGAGAATAATTAATACCTACTGAAAAGCAGGGTGATTGCCCAGAAAATTAGTAAAGGTAACATGTTTAGGCTTTACTTGACAGACTACTTAGTTCATGGAATAAAAGATTCAAGATTGCAAAATACCTCAGGTTTAATAAGATCACATTTAAAATCTGAGCAAGGCTCTTTGTGGAAACTAACATGAAATTTCTAAAATTTATATGGAAATACCAAGAGCTAAGGATAACAAAGGTATTTACTTATGGTTTATTTGCTTTTATTAAAATACAGTTGACATATATCAGTTTTATGTGTACCATATAGTGATTTGATATTTGCATACATCATGAAGTGATGATCACCACGATAAGTCTAGTAACAACCTGTCCCCAAACAAAGTTATTACAATGTTACGGCCATATTCCTTAGGCTGTTTATTATAGTCCTATGCCTGACTATCTTTATTCATTGTATTTATTATGTCTGGAGGTTTGTACCGCTTAAATCCCCTTTACCTACTTTGAACCCCTTCCTTTCTGGCACCATCCATTTGTTCTCTGTATCTGTGAGTCTCCTTCTGTTTTGTTTTTTTAGATTTCACATGTGATATCATAGAATATTTGCCTTTCTCTGTCTGACTTATTTCACGTAGCATAATAACCACTAGGTCCATCCATGTGTCACAAAAGGCAAAATTTCACTAAAGTTAGATTGTTTTTTTGATGCTGAATTGTGTGAGTTTGTATAAATATTAACTCCTTATGACATATATCATCTGGAAACATCTTCTCCCATTTAGCAAGCTAGCAAAGACATTATTGAAGGAGAACAAAATTGAAGATGTATGCTATTGAACAGCTAGTCCTAAAATAGAGACAAATTATTTTTAAAATTTTTGGTATTTCTAGAAGGATGGTCAGACTGATGAATGAAACAGAATAGATTCTGGTGATTAACATATTTATATACTTTCAATTTATGATAAAGTTGGCATTGCAGAGAAATGAAGCAAGCAATTTTTTTAAACAAAAACCTTGGTCAAGCGGATATTTAAATAGAAAAATTAAACCTTACCCATTCCTTATACTATATAAATATAATTGCAGGGGATTATAAATCTAAATAAGAAAGATAAAACTATAGTGCATCTAGAAAATCACACATACAAATAACTTCTTGATTTTTAAATAACTAAAACATTCTTAAATAGGTCACACAAAACACAAAAAAGACAATAATGACTGATAAGCTGAAACACATTAAAATTAGGGAAATCTGCTCATCAAAAAGCTACCCTTAAGAACAAAAAGTCAAGCAGTGTGATGGGAGAAAATACCCGCAAAACATAAAACCCACAGTAATCTTTTATCCAACTATATAAAGATTCCTACAGCTAATATAAAAAAAGATGGACAAACCAACAGAAGAACAGGAAAATATGTGAACAGGCACTTTACAAAAGAACATGATCAAATGAAAGAGTACTTAACCGAGTCGTTAGGAATTACAATTAAAATCTGAATGAAATACTCCTTTACATCTACCATAATGGCTAAAATTTTTAAATATTGAAGAATACTAGTAAACACATCAAGCAACTGAAACTTGGAAATGCTGTTGGAAATGTAAACTAATATGATTAACTATCAATTCCATTTAACAGAATTTAAAGCTGAACACATAACTTAATTCACAGTCCAACAATTTGATTATTAGGTAAATATCCAAAAGAAACAGGTACATGTGTGGTGAAAAGAAAAATACAATACCATAATATACAGTACAGCATTATTCCTACTGGAATGAATAAACTGTGCTATATTCATAAAAGAGAATATGATTCACTGATGAAAAGGCACAGACTACTGCGACTTGGAGCAATTTGGTTAAAATATGCATATATAAATAAAAGAAGGATGACAATATATATATATCATATGACTTTACTGATATAAAGTTTAGAACTAATGTTTGGTATCAGATGTCAAAACACAGGAATAAACCTGAGGAATGGAGCAGAGTTATTAGTGACTAGGAAGGGACGTGAGGGCTGTGGAATATAGATAATGCTCTGTTTTCTGAAATTTAGTTCGTAAATGCATGGATGTGTTCCATTTTCCATAATTCTGGTAACTCAAACTTACTGAGATTTGAGGAAATTGATTGAATGTTCATGAAGCAATGGGGCCAGCACAAACGATTATTGGTTATTTTGCCTTCTACATCACAAAACTTTTCATGTACTTAATGGGCAATGGAGGCCCCCCTAAAAATGATTATATTAAAAAGGAACACAAATATTTATAAGTAAATTAAGCATACTACATTGGAGAAGGAAATGGCAACCCACTCCAGTATTCTTGCATAGAGAATCCCATGGACAGAGGAGCCTGGTGGGCTGCTGTCTATAAGGTCGCAGAGAGTTGGACACAACTGAAGCGACGTAGCATGCATGCATGCATTGGAGAAGGAAATGGCAACCCACTGCAGTATTCTTGCCTGGAGAATCCCAGGGACAGAGGAGTCTGGTGGACTGCCATCTATGGGGTCGCCAAGAGTCAGACATGACTGAAGTGACTTAGCAGCAGCAGTAGCAAGCATACTACATAACCATTTACATTTCATGCTTAGTGGAATTGAGGATGATTTGTTTCCATTATAACCATCATAAATTTTATATATTTGAAATGTTAAAGTCTAAGATCGATTAATTTCAGAGATTTCCTAAAGTTCAGTGCAGTCACTGAGTCATGTCTGACTCTTTGATACTCCATGGACTGCAGCATGCCAGGCTTCTCTGTCCATCACCAACCCCTGGAGCTTACTCAAACTCATGTCCATAGAGTCAGTAATGCCATCCACCCATCTCATCCTCTGTTGTTCCCTTCTCCTGTCTTCAATCTTTCTCAGCATCAGAGTCTTATCCAATGAGTCAGCTCTTCCCATCAGGTGGCCAAAGTATTGGGAGTTTTGCCTTCAGCATCAGTCCTTCCAATGAATATTCAGGGCTGACCTCCTTTAGGATGGACCGCTTGGATCTCCTTGCAGTCCAAGGGACACTCAAGAGTCTTCTCCAACACCACAGTTCAAAAGCATCAATTCTTCAGCACTTAGCTTCCTTTATAGTCCAACTCTCACATCCATACACGACTACTGGAAACACCTTAGCTTTGACTAGATGGACCTTTGTTGGCAAACAAATGTCTCTGCTTTTTAATATGCTGTCTAGGTTTGTCATAGCTTCTCTTTTAAGGACCAAGTGTCTTTTAATTTCATGGCTGCAGTTACCATCTGCAGTGATTTTGAAGCCCCCCAAAATAAAGTCTCTCATGTTTTCATTGTTTCCCCATCTATTTGCTATGAAGTGATGGGATGGGATGCCATGACCTTAGTTTTCTGAATGTTGAGTTTTAAGTCAGCTTTTTCACTCTCCTCTTTCACCTTCATCAAGAGGCTCTTCAGTACTACCTTGCTTTCTGCCATAAGGGTGGTGAAATCTGCATATTTGAGGTTACTGATATTTTTCCTGGCAATCTTGATTGCAATGTGTGCTTCATCCAGCCCAGCATTTCGCATGATGTACCCTGCATATAAGTTAAATAAGCAGGGTGACAATATGCAGCCTTGACGTACTCCTTTTCCTATTTGGAACCAGTCTGCTATTCCATGTCCAGTTCTAACTGTTGTTTCTTGACTTGCATACAGATTTCTCAGGAGGCAGGTCAGGTGGTCTGGCATTCCCATCTGTTTCAGAACTTTCCGCAGTTCTGATCTACACAGTCAAAGGTTTTGGCATAGTCAATAAAGCAGAAGTAGATTTTTTTTTTTAACTTTCCTGCTTTTTGATGATCAAACAGATGTTGGCCATGATCTCTGGTTCCTCTGCCTTTTCTAAAACCAGCTTGAACATCTGGAAGTTCATGGTTCATGTACTGTTAGAAGCCTGGCTTGGAGGATTTTGAGTATTACTTTGCTAGCAGGTGAGGTGAGTGCAATTGTGCGGTAGTTTGAACATTCTTTGGCATTGCCTTTCTTTGGGATTGGAATGAAAACTGACCTTTTCCAGTCCTGTGGCCACTGCTGAGTTTTCCAGATTTGCTGGCATATTGAGTGCAGCACTTTCACAGCATCATCTTTTGTTATTTGAAATAGCTCAACTGGTATTCCATCACCTCCACTAGCTTTGTTCATAGTGATGTTTCCTACGGTCCACTTGACTTCGTATTCCAGGATGTCTGGCTCTAGGTGAGTGATCATGGTTATCTGGGTCATGAAGAACATTTTTTTTTTCATTTATTTTTATTAGTTGGAGGCTAATTACTTCACAACATTGCAGTGGGTTTTGTCATACATTGACATGAATCACCCATGGAGTTACATGTATTCCCCATCCCGATCCCCCCTCCCACCTCCCTCTCCACCCGATTCCTCTGGGTCTTCCCAGTGCACCAGGCCCGAGCACTTGTCTCATGCATCCCTCCTGGGCTGGTGATCTGTTTCACTATAGATAATATACATGCTGTTCTTTCGAAATATCCCACCCTCACTTTCTCCCACAGAGTTCAAAAGTCTGTTCTGTATATCTGTGTCTCTTTTTCTATTTTGCATATAGGGTTATCATTACCATCTTTCTAAATTCCATATATATGTGTTACTATGCTGTAATGTTCTTTATCTTTCTGGCTTACTTCACTCTGTATAAGGGGCTCCAGTTTCATCCATCTCATTAGAACTGATTCAAATGAATTCTTCTTAACGGCTGAGTAATATTCCATGGTGTATATGTACCACAGCTTCCTTATCCATTCATCTGCTGATGGGCATCTAGGTTGCTTCCATGGCCTGGCTATAATAAACACTGCTGCGATGAACATTGGGGTGCACGTGTCTCTTTCAGATCTGGTTTCCTCAGTGTGTATGCCCAGAAGTGGGATTGCTGGGTCATATGGCAGTTCTATTTCCAGTTTTTTAAGAAATCTCCACACTGTTTTCCATAGCGGCTGTACTAGTTTGCATTCCCACCAACAGTGTAAGAGGGTTCCCTTTTCTCCACACCCTCTCCAGCATTTATTGCTTGTAGACTTTTGGATAGCAGCCATCCTGACTGGCGTGTAATGGTACCTCATTGTGGTTTTGATTTGCATTTCTCTGATAATGAGTGATGTTGAGCATCTTTTCATGTGTTTGTTAGCCATCTGTATGTCTTCTTTGGAGAAATGTCTGTTTAGTTCTTTGGCCCACTTTTTGATTGGGTCATTTATTTTTCTGGAATTGAGCTTCAGGAGTTGCTTGTATGTTTTTGAGACTAATCCTTTGTCTGTTGCTTCATTTGCTATTATTTTCTCCCAATCTGAGGGCTGTCTTTTCACCTTGTTTATAGTTTCCTTTGTTGTGCAAAAGCTTTTAAGTTTCATTAGGTCCCATTTATTTTTGCTTTTATTTCCAATATTCTGGGAGGTGGGTCATAGAGGATCCTGCTGTGATTTATGTCAGAGAGTGTTTTGTATTCTTGCCAACTCTTGTTAATATCCTCTGCTTCTATTGGGTCCATACCATTTCTGTCCTTTATTGAGCCCATCTTTGCATGAAATGTTCCCTTGGTATCTCTAATTTTCTTGAAGAGATCTCTAGTCTTTCCCATTCTATTGCTTCCCTCTATTTCTTTGCATTGATCACTGAGGAAGGCTTTCTTATCTCTCCTTGCTATTCTTTGGAACTCTGTATTCAAACAGGTATATCTTTCCTTTTCTCCTTTGCCTTTAGGTTCTCTTCTTTTCTCAGCTATTTTTAAGGCCTCCACAGACAACCATTTTGCCTTTTTGCATTTCTTTTCTTGGGGATGGTCTTGTTCCCTGTCTCCTGTATAATGTCACGAACCTCTGTCCATAGTTCTTCAGGCACTCTGTCTATCAGATCTAATCCCTTGAATCTATATGTCACTTCCACTGTTTAATCATAATGGATTTGATTTAGGTCATACCTCAATGGTCTAGTGGTTTTCCCTACTTTGATTTAAGTCTGAATTTGGCAATAAGGAGTTCATGATCTGAGCCACAATCAGCTCCCGGTCTTGTTTTTGCTGACTGTATAGAGCTTCTCCATCTTTGGCTGCAAAGAATATAATCAATCTGATTTCGGTGTTGACCATCTGGTGATGTTCGTGTGTAGAGTCGTCTGTTGTGTTGTTGGAACAGTGGGTTTGCTATGACCAGTGCGTTCTCTTGGAAGAACTGTATTAGCCTTTGCCCTGCTTTTTTTGTACTCCAATTCAAATTTGCCTGTTACTCCAGGTATTTCTTGAACTTCCTACTTTTGCATTCCAGTCCCTTGTAATGAAAAGGACATCTTTTTTGAGTGTTAGTTCTAGAAGTTCTTATAAGTCTTCATAGAACCATTCAACTTCAGCTTCTTCAGCATTACTGGTTGGGGCATACACTTGGATTATTGTGATACTGAATGGTTTGCCTTGGAAATGAACAGAGATCATTTTGTCATTTTTGAGATTGCATCCAAGTGCTGCATTTTGGACTTTTTTGTTGACTATAATGGCTACTCTGTTTCTTCTAAGGGATTCTTGCCCACAGTAGTAGATATCATGGTCATCTGACTTAAATTCACCCATTCCAGTCCATTTTAGTTTGCTGATTCCTAAAATGTTGATGTTCACTCTTACCATCTCCTGTTTGACCACTTCCAATTTGCCTTGATTCATGGACCTAACATTCTGGGTTCCTATGCAATATTGTTCTTTACAGCTCAGACTTTACTGCCATCACCAGTCACATCCACAACTGGGTGTTGTTTTTGCTTTGGCTCCATCTCTCTATTCCTTCTGGAGTTATTTCTCCACTGATCTCCAGTAGCATATTGGGCACCTACTGACTTTGGGAGTTCATCTTTCAGTGTCCTATCTTTTTGCCTTTTCATACTGTTCACGGAGTTCTCAAGTCAAGAACACTGAAGTGGTTTTCCATTCCCTTCTCCAGTGGACCACATTTTGTCAGAACTCTCCACCATGACGCATCTTGGGTGGCCCCACACAGCATGGCTCATAGTTTCATTAGTTAGACAAGCCTGTGGTTCATGTGATCAGTTTGGCTAGTTTTCTGTGACTATGGTATTCACTCTGTCTTCCTTCTGATGGATAAGAATAAAAGGCTTACAGAAGCTTCCTGATGGGAGAGACTCACTGAGGGGAAAACTGGGTCTTGTTCTGATGGGCAGGGCCATGCTCAGTAAATCTTTAATTCAATTTTCTGTTGATGGGTGGGGCTGTGATAGGCCAAACTATGGTGGAGGTAATGAAGATCATGGCAACCTCCTTGAGAAGGTCCCATGCATGCGCTGCCACACTCAGTCCCCCAACCCTGAAGCAGGCCACCACTGACCCACACCTCCACTGGAGACTCCTGGACACTCCCAGGCCAGTCTGGGTCAGTCTCTTGTGGGGTCATGGCCCTTTTCTTCTGGGTCCTGATGTGCACAAGGTTTAGTTTGTGCCCTCCAAGAGTCTGTTTCCCCAATCCCATGTAAGTTCTGGTGGCTCTATTGTAGGGTCAGTGGCGACCTTCTCAGGAGGACTTATGCCATATCCAGGTCTGCTGCACCCAGAGCCCCTGCTCCTGCAGCAGGCCACTGCTGACATTACCTCCACAGGAGACACTCACACACAGTCCTGGCTCAGTCTCTGTGGGGCCTCTGGGTCCTGGTGCACACAAGGTTTGGTTGAGCCCTCCAAGTGTCTCTGGTGGGTATGGGGTTTGATTCTAAACATGATTTTGCTGTTCCTACAGTCTTGCTGGGGCTTCTCCTTTGCCCTTGTATGTGAGGTATCTTTTTTTGGTGGAATCCAACATTCTCCTGGGTCGGGAAGATCCTCTGGAAAAGGAAATGGCAACCCACTCCAGTATTCTTGCCTGGAGAATCCCATGGACAGAGAAGCCTGGCAGGCTGCAGTCCATGGTGTTGCAAGAGTTGGACACAACTTAACATCTAAACCAACATCAAACAGTCTCCTGTCAACAGTTGTTCAGCAGCAAGTTGTAATTTTGGAGTTCTTGCAGGAGAAGATGAGCACACGTCCCTCTACTCTGCCATCTTGTATGTACAAAGCCACCTCTACCATCTTGTGTGTTCCTAAGGTTACTAAATCAAATATGAAGAATAAATACAAGGCCTTCTGCTTGGCTTCTATTTCTAGGAAGTTTCTAAAAAGTAATGCTTAAATATATTTTCAGTAAATGTCACCATTATGTAATTTAAAAAAAATTTTAGGTTCTATCATTGACCATTAAATATCATTTTCTTATCAGCATTTAGGTATTTTATTTTATTTTATTTTTTGCATTTAGGTATTTTAAAATCTTTTTACATGAAAGAGATGGTGATAGAGAAAAAGAGGAGCAATACTGAAAATAAAGGAAAAAAATAGTCTAAGATAAAAATTCTAAATTACTCTAACTATATTTTAAAAAGAAAATGTCTATGACAAGCCTCATATAGTAAAGGAATAAAAACAAAAATAAACAAATGAAACATAATTAAACTTAAAAACTTCTGCACAGCAAAGGAAACCATAAACGAGATGAAAAGACAACCCTCAGAATGGGAGAAAATTAAGCAACTAACAAAGGACCAATCTCCAAAAAATGCAAGTAGCTCATGAAAACATCAGAAAAACAAACAATCCAATCAAAAAATGGGTAGATGACCTAAACAGACATTTCTCCAAAGAAGATACACATATGGCTAATAAACACATAAAAAATGCTCAGCATCACTTATTATTAGAGAAAGACATCATCACAACTACAGTGAAGTATCACCTTACATCAGTCAGAATGGCCATCATCAAAAAACCTACAAACAATAAATGCTGGAGAGGGTGTAGAGAAAAGGGAACTCTCTTGCAGTGCTGGTGGAAATGTAAATTGATACAGCCACTATGGAGAAGAGTATGGAGATTTCTTTAAACTAGGAATAAAACTATCATTTTAATAGTTCTTAGCAATCTCACTACTGGGCACATAGTCTGAGAAAACCATAATTTAAAAAGACACATGTACCCCAATGTTCACTGCAGCACTATTTACAAAAATCATGACATGGAAGCAACCTAGATGCCCATCAACAGATGAATGGATAAAGAAGTTGTATATATTCCATATATACAATGGAATATTACTCTGTCATCAAAAAGGGATGGATTTGAATCAGTTCCAGTGAGATGGATGAACCTAGAACCTGTTATACAGAGTGAAATGAGTCAGAAAGAGAAAAACAAGTATCATATATCAATGCATACAAATGGAATCTAGAAAAATGGTACTGATGAACCTATTTGAAGGGAAGGAGTAGAGACTCAGACATAGAGAACAGGCTTATGGACATGGCAGGGGCAGGAGAGGGTGGGATGAACTGAGAGAGTAGCAGTGAAATATATACATTACCATTTATAAAATAGATAGCTAATGGGAAGTTGCTGATTACCATAGGGAACTCAACCTGGTGCTCTGTGACAACATAGAGGGGTGGAATGGGCTGGGAGGGGGCTTTGATAGGGAAGAAACATATGCATACCTATGACTGATTCATGTTGATGTATGGCAGAAACCAACACAACATTGTAAAGCAATTATCCTCCAATTAAAAATATATAAGTTAAAAAAATAATGAAAATGCATATACACCAAAATGGTATATTTCATTGGTAAAACAATAATCCTTTTAATTTTTTTCATTTTGTTTATAGAATATTTTCTAATTTTCTTAATGGACATGTGTCATTAATTATGTAATAATAAAACATTCTAAAGATTATGGAGCTTAATACATAGAAGTGGTTTCTTACTGGCACCTGATTCAATATTGAGAAAACCGTCAGTACACAGAAAGAAACCTTATAGTTCAGTATATAAACTGGCCCAGTGATCCCAACACATTTATGCTTTTTGACTGACAGTAGAACTTAGTTGAATAAAGCAGAGCAAGGAAAGTAAGTTAGAGTTCACACAAGGTGCCCTTATATACTTGCAAACAGCGTCCTGTAGAAAGATTGCCTGCATATTGTGACTCGCAAAATGACAGAAGAATTTTCAGTTATCTTCTCTTTTCCAGTGAACAATCTGACATGCACTTAGTTTGAACACTAGTTATACTGATGTACTGTTTCACTTTTCTAAAATGGGGAAATTTAAAAAAATAATGGCATATAAAACAAATATTAATAATAAATCAAATTTTCTTAAACATACATCTGCTTGTAATAATGCCCAATTTTCTGAAATGATGGGAAACTTCTAGGCAAAAGTAATAAACCATTATAATCAAAAATACAATTTTAATGGGATAATTAACTTTTTTCTTCATAGTAGGAAACATTATATTTTCTAACTTCTATTACTAATATATCAATAATAACCTATTTTATTATTGCACTTAAAGGTAATACTTATGATTAAAATTCCCTACAAGTAAGCTAGAAACATAACCTGAGAAAATAATATACATCATAGAAAAACATACCACAGCCATTAAGCTTTTATGTCAGATCTCCAAAGCCATAAAAGGATAAATATACCTAGTGTTTATCACAGGGATAAATGATTATCTCAGGATCTACAGAATTCCATATTTCTACTACTAAAAGCAGAGACATTACTTTGTCAACAAAGCTATGTTTTGTCTAGTCAAAGCTATGGTTTTTCCAGTGGTCATGTATGGATGTGAGAGTTGTACTATAAAGAAAGCTGAGCGCCAAAGAATTGATGCTTTTGAACTATGGTGTTGGGGAAGACTCTTGAGAGCCCCTTGGACTGCAAGGAGATCCAACCAGTCCATCCTAAAGGATATCCATCCTGGGTGTTCATTGTGAAAGGCTGTTGCTGAACCACACAAAGATGCCAGGGTTCTTGGCCTCCGGAAGAGAAGAATTCAATCTGGGGCCAGAGACGAGGCTTGATCACTCAGAGCTTTGTGTAATAAAGTTTTATTAAAGTATAAAGGAGATAGAGAAAGCTTCTGACATAGGCATCAGAAGGGGGCAGAAAGAGTACCCCTTTGCTAGTGTTAGCAATGGAATTATATACTCTCTAATTAGTTATTACACTGAATCAAAAGAATGTCTGGAGGTTGTAAAGACCTCACTAGACTTACTCCCATAATTTACACCTTAAGATAACAGGATTAACCAGAAGGTTTTTCCCAGAGACTGTCCTCAAGCAGGATACATTATTGTTATATAATCCTAAGGAATGTAGAGGGGAAAAAAAAGTTTGTCCTTTCTTCCTCCTTGAGAATTTCAGACCTCTCTCTCTTTGGGGACCCATAGACTTCTTATCAACCTGCCTAGGAAATGACTCTTTCAAATGGAAGGACTGATGTTGAAGCTGAAACTCCAATATTTTGGCCACCTGATGCGAAGAGCTGACTCATTTGAAAAGACTCTGATGCTGGGAAAGATTGAGGGCAGGAGGAGAAGGGGATGACAGAGGATGAGATGGTTGAATGGCATCACTGACTCGATGGACATGGGTCTGGGTAGACTCCGGGAGTTGGTGATGGAGAGGGAAGCCTGGCGTGCTGCAGTTTATGGGGTCGCAAACAGTCGGACAGGACTGAGCGATTGAACTGAACTGAACTGACTGCTAAAATATCCTAAGAGTTCAATTTTGTGAGTTCTTTATAATATTAATAAACTGAAAAATCACCATGAATTTGGATTTGATATGCATAGGTCCACATGACATACTGACCTCCAGAAATATTTAACAAATACATGGTAAGAAATAATAAATAAAAGAGTTGACATCTTAAGAAAATAAGGCTTTTCTTTTGCACAACAAAGGAAACTATAAGGAAGGTGAAAAGACAGCCCTCAGATTGGGAGAAAATAATAGCAAATGAAGCAACAAACAAAGGATTAATCTCAAAAACATACAAGCAACTCCTGAAGCTCAATTCCAGAAAAATAAATGACCCAATCAAAAAATGGGCCAAAGAACTAAACAGACATTTCTCCAAAGAAGACATACAGATGGCTAACAAACACATGAAAAGATGCTCAACATCACTCATTATCAGAGAAATGCAAATCAAAACCACAGTGAGGTACCATTACACGCCAGTCAGGATGGCTGCTATCCAAAAGTCTACAAGCAATAAATGCTGGAGAGGGTGTGGAGAAAAGGGAACCCTCTTACACTGTTGGTGGGAATGCAAACTAGTACAGCCGCTATGGAGAACAGTGTGGAGATTTCTTAAAAAACTGGAAATAGAACTGCCATATGACCCAGCAATCCCACTTCTGGGCATACACACTGAGGAAACCAGATCTGAAAGAGACACGTGCACCCCAATGTTCATCGCAGCACTGTTTATAATAGCCAGGACATGGAAGCAACCTAGATGCCCATCAGCAGACGAATGGATAAGGAAGCTGTGGTACATATACACCATGGAATATTACTCAGCCATTAAAAAGAATTCATTTGAACCAGTTCTAATGAGATGGATGAAACTGGAGCCCATTATACAGAGTGAAGTAAGCCAGAAAGATAAAGAACATTACAGCATACTAACACATATATATGGAATTTAGAAAGATGGTAATGATAACCCTAAATGCAAAACAGAAAAAGAGACACAGATATATAGAACAGACTTTTGAACTCTGTGGGAGAAGGTGAGGGTGGGATATTTCGAAAGAACAGCATGTATATTATCTATAGTGAAACAGATCACCAGCCCAGGTGGGATGCATGAGACAAGTGCTCGGGCCTGGTGCACTGGGAAGACCCAGAGGAATCGGGTGGAGAGGGAGGTGGGAGGGGGGATCGGGATGGGGAATACGTGTAACTCCATGGCTGATTCATGTCAATGTATGACAAAACCCACTGCAATGTTGTGAAGTAATTAGCCTCCAACTAATAAAAATAAATGAAAAAAAAAACCCAAAAAAGAAAATAAGGCTTTTAACTTATAATTATTTTAACTGCTTGACATCATAAGTTGCTGAACCATAAGTTCAGAACTTTAATCAGATGCCCAAGTTTATTCATTCAATCATTACATGTTGTATCCTTTTTTGCCATGAACTTCTTCCATGTTGCAAAAAATTTATAAAGTTTGGAAATCACCCACTGTACTTAATCCATCTGTTTACAACCTAATGAATAAGAACCCAAAGTGAATTGGGGGGATCTTAACCATCCAGTTTTAGTACACAGTTTACTAAACTGGAAACTTACCAAATCTCTGCTTCATACTGTGTTATGTGTTGGAAAGAACATGCAACTTTGAACTGAAAGACCCATATTAGCCCTGATTCAGTTAGGATGGGAATGCATAGAAGAAGAGGTACAGATTCTTTGTGAGCCTCCCATATTAGATTGAGATGAGAATCACTATCTGTACATATAATTAGTGACCTTGAAGTACACATATCTATACTTCACTTTTTAATAAAGATGAAGAATTTTATTAGACAAAGGGGAAGAGATTTTACAAAAAGAAAAAATCTAAAGGTACAGGAGGAAGCCAAAGCCAGTATCAAGATACTGATGAAGGAAATAAGATAACACAGAAGAAAAGAGGAGGAAAGTAACACTATTGGAACTTTACATTTTCCCACTGAACAGAGCAATAAGTAGGAGTGTTTTGAGGAAATAACAGCATCAAGCATCCAACAGAACCTTAAGATGAACAAGCAGTCACATGTAAAAATGGTTAGATCCTTTTAACAACCCCACAGAGAAAAGATGGGTTTTCATTGCCTATGAGTCTCTAACATGGATATGGAAGTAGATGTAGATACAATAACGATGGTTGCTGTCTTTACTATTAACATATTCAAGAATCCTGTCTGAAATTTTCAAACACTGACTTTAGCTGACTTACATGGTAACAAATGTAACCCTAGTCTCTTTAATATCCCTGAAAGGAAACAGAGTAGAACAAGAACACTAATTTTCTCTTCCTTTTTTCTACTTGAGTCCTATTCTGGCAGTCCCAACATTCTCTAATATAATTCGTCCTTTTTCAGTTTCTTCCATTCAAATCACCTTGCATATGTCCTTTATGATCTGATCAAATTCAATAATTGCTTCATATGTATAGTTATTTGCTACATGTCTCCCTCACAGGAGCATGAGTTCCATGAGGGTAGGAACTCTGTTAATCTTGACACCACTGCATCCCCAGAAACTACTATGTCATTTGTTGAATTAGTAGTGTTTAAAATACATATTTGACATTGTAGCCAAGGTTATTTCATAGATGAATATTAAATGGTGGCCTATAGCCAAGTGGAAAGTACTCCTCAGAAAATTAGCATCAATATTTTTGGTGAGCAATAGAATGAACTTTTTTTTTAAACATCAAAATGAAATCTAAAACCAAGAGCACACAATCCTAAATTACACTGAGCAACTATATACTATGTAGGACAAAGTTGTATTATAAAAAAGAAAAAAAATCTATGGAAAAGATTTAAATAATTATCAGGAGGAAATTAAAGATGATGGTCAGGAACAATACCCATGTATGTTCATGTTAGACAAGTGCCACAGATATGCATACATACAATACTTATGTCATACATACATATCTGTGTCTCACTGCAAAGAATGTAGGAGGTGAAATATGCTTGTTTCTAAAATAACAAAAATGTATATATTCTCATGAGTGTACCTGAGACTTATGCAACACTTTTTATGGCTTGAATATAAGAACCAGAGATACACAGGGAGTGGAGGTTAAAAACAATCACACTGTCAGATAAAATAGGTATTTCTATAGAAATATATACTAAAAGTTTATTCTTCTTTTTAATAAAATCACTTAGAAAAGGAAAAATACCACATTTATCTGCACAAAAATTCAAGACTTGTGGGGTTTAGTATGAATGGGGCTCATAAGCTATATTCAAGTTAATTCTGCGGAAGAAAGGATAATGTTTTGGGGAAAATTAATAGATTACAGATATTCTAGACATATAGAGAATATGAAGAGCAGCAAAACAAATCTGTGATTTTAAAAATATCAACTGTCTGGACACAGTAATCTTCTGCCAAAAGTGATCTCATAAGTTAGAAGGATCAAGCGTTTTCATTAGTCTGGATTTGTTTCTGGAGTTAAAGAAGAAATTGCTTATAATAAATTATAGAAAGTTTGGGAGAAAATTAAGATATAATTTTAATGTTTCTAATAATAAAGGAATTGAGTTGATTACATTCAGATAGGTACCCAGATGCCAGGCCTTAGGAAATCAGATGAATGTTTAATATGAGAAAAGCTATGTTTTATCTCATGACAAGAAATTCTAAAGTATAGTCTGACTGAAGGTGGGGAAGTCCTCAAATAAAGCTTTATAAAATATAGAGGATAAAAAGTGACCAATTAATTAAAGTCATGTCTGACTCTTTGCGACCCCATGGATTGCAGCATGCCAGGCTTCCCTGTCTTTCACTATCTCCCAGAGTTGGCTCAAATTCATGTCCACTGAGTCAGTGATGCCATTCAACCAACTCATCCTATGTCACCCCCTTCTCCTCCTGCCCTCAATCTTTCCCAGCATCAGGGTCTTTTCCAGTGAGTTGGCTCTTCACATCAGGTGGCCTAAGTACTGGAGCTTCAGCAGCAGTCCTTCCAGTGATTATTCAGAGTTGATTTCCTTTAGGATTGACTGGATTGATCTCCTTGCTGTCCAAGGGACTCTCAAGAGTCTTCTCCACCACCACAACTCAAAAGCACCAATACGTCAATGCTCAACCTTCTTTAGGATCCACCTCTCACATCCATACATGACTACTGAAAACTGAGGGCACATGATCAAAGAGCAACACCAAAGTTAGGAGGTTGAAATTCACTAGACCAGTAGCCACAATGTACTGAAGCTTTGAAGAAAAAACTAAGGAGACTAAAAACAATTTTACACACATAGGAGTAAGGTTAAAAAAATAGAAGAGAGGACCTCAATTTTCATAAAGTTAAAGACAAATGAGAAAAAAGAAATAATACTATATAAGATGCATTTGCTTTCATCTTCTTCATCTGGCAGAATTATCTTCAAACTGGAAGGAGTGGAAAAGATTTTATGAAGATATTAGAGTGATTAAAACATGACCTACTAACTGAGACAGTGAGGTAGTGTACCTTCCTGAACAAATTCAACGCACCTATATTCGGAGGAATTAAGTAATAGGGTCCTGAGAAAATATATTCATCAGATGTGAATGAACATAAAAGCATTTTCAGTAAGTTCTGGGAATCCACTGAGGATAGGAGATCTGCCAAATAGCTAAACACTAGCACATGTTGCTCCAGATTTTCAGACATGGCAAAGGGGATTTCATATGCTACTGTTAAATACCTCTAAATTATACTTTGGCAAAATTCTAGCAAAGATTTTTGTACAGATGGCTTGTGAACATTTAAATAAAGATACATTTTCTAGGAATGGGAATAAATTGACTTAGAATGTCACGGAAAATTTAAATACTTTGCTTTTTGAAAGCAGCTTTCAGATTAGCAGGTCAGATGAATGCCATACATGTAAAGACTTTCAATACATCCTAATTGAAAACATTCAAAATGTTTTCACATAGTATTAATAATAGAGTTTGCAGAGGCATAATAGCTTAAATAAATATATTGAGACAATGTATATCAATAGGTTGGTATTTTGAGAGTGGTTCTAAAAGTGTATTTGGAAAACCTGCTCAATAACTTGGACAAAGAAATGGAAGTCAGATTTTTCAAATTTCCTGTCGGCATGTCTTGGGAAGAATTGTCAAATCAAGATAGAAATATCCTGACAGGCCCAAATTATAGACAGAAGTAATAATAAGATTAAAATTCAATAGGAATAAATATAAAGCCTCAACTTTAGGCTAAATATTCAACTGTGCAACTGCAATCTGAAAGTTGGAATCCTTAAATAAAAGCAATTGATGTAAAAGCCCCTGCAGATTTTGAAGGACCCCAAGCTCACTGTACAACCTAAATTAGGTAAATAAAAGCTAAGTGAGGATTTATGGTATCCGGCATCATGCTAGCACAATGGAGGAAATGAGATTAGTGCTTTCTATAGCACTTTGAGCTACATGTTAAGGTATAACTGGAAATTCAAGTGATGAAAGAAAAGGTCAGGACAGGATGGCAATTAGTAGTGAAACCACACTATAAAGGTGAGGCTTGGAGAATGGACAGAAGGAAAGTTTTGAAGGTATGTAATATATATCTTCTAAGGACTTCAATGGGAATAAGAAAATGAGGAAAGGAGAGCAGGAGATAGAAAGGAATGAGTAGAAAGACATATTTTAAAAAGAAGCAGAAAGTTGAAGATGGGGAACTAATGTTTTAAGTACCTATTTTGTCCAATGAGCTTTGCTAAATAAATGCTTTTAAAATAGTTGATTCATGTATTTGTAAAGGAAACAGTATGCTTCCTTTTGATACAAGATGTAAAGGACACATTCTTCAGGTGGCAGAACAAAATACACTGCACAGAAGTTAAAGGGAGCATTACTTTTGATACAATATAAAGTAGAACTTCATAAAAACTACAGCCATCCAGCAACAACAGTGCAGACTGCCTTAAAAGCAGAGTTATTCCCATTTCTTCAAGTGTTACAGCAAATCTGAGGTTTAGGGAGTATTTGTCAGGGATGTTCTGAAAGCTGTCTCCACGTTTAGAAGCTCCATAGTGAAATAACCACCAGTAGCACCTCCAATACAAAATCACGATGACCCTTTATGTTAGTGACCAGGGAAGAGTCAAAAAACAAATGCATGATAGTTTCCAGTAGCTAACTTTCTCATCATGTTTATTATTGGGAAGAGAAGCCATGAATAATAAAATCTAAGAATAACAAATAATTTTATTAGTTTATTTTTTTCCCTTTTAATTGTTAAAGTTTAGAAAACTATATTTAGGGGTTAAAATGCTCTTCTTTGTAATAATGACACAATGTATTTACACAGTACTTACTATGTGCCAGACAGTTTTCTGAAAACATTAGTCATATTAACCCACTTAATCCTTAGAAAAATCCTACGGCTTAGGTATCATTATTATTCAGTTCTTTCTTGCAAATGAAAAAAATGAGGTATATAGAGATGAATAACTTCTGAAATCTCACAGCTATTAAGTAGAAAATCCAAAACACCTAGAGTCTAAGCTGGCAAGTGCTACTCTTTGCTGCTCTTTCATTTCCCTATTTCCCTTTATATTTGAATGGAGTTGATTAAGAGTACTAAAATATCCAAGACACTGGTAAAAACAAAGAGTTTGAGATACAAAAGCAAACACAAGGTCTATATACGTAAGTAATCAAATCACATGAAATTTTACTTATACAAAGTATTACATCTACAGAGTCATACATTTGGTATTCAGATAAATCTTATAGCTATGTTCCCTACATCAAAGACTCAAACAATAAAACAATTTCCTGTCCCAAGTTAAGGTATCATTATAGATGGTTGTCCATTACATGGCAGTACATTCTCTGGACAGACCTAATTACTGTAAGTAACTAAAAATGCAAAATAAAATATATTTTATAATCATCTTAATGTCCTAAGAACTGATCAAAATATAATAATTAGATGCTGCTGATAAAGTGTACATGAAAACTGACTGTTCTCCTTAGGACATTCACCAAGATGGGGTTAATTTGAGCTGAAGTTCTGAAGCAATTCAGAATTCAAAGGTTATTAGACTAAGCCCAGGGCTCATCCGAACTGAGGTGTGTAAAAGAAGATCGCAATTATAAAACAAGATGCCTAAGGTTACATCTATACTTAGTGGTTAAATTTTACCCTTAAAGAAAATGGCCTGTTTCAAATTTTGGCACTGAGTGTAGGAGGAAAAAAGTATCTTTTTAGAATTCATAACCATAGGCTGCTCCTTACATATATTCCTATAGAAATTCACACTACATAGATTATGTTAAAGATAAAATTATAGTGACACATTAAAATAGTAAGGCAGATTTTATTCAAGACCACCATGCAATATAGGTATAAGGACTACTGTAACAGGGTTTTGCAATAGGGAAGAGAGACTGTGCTCAACTTCAAATATTATACAAGGAAAATGGGAATCCATAACTAAGGTGCAGAGCACACACGTGTGCATG
The DNA here is from genome assembly GCF_019320065.1 of Cervus canadensis. Taxonomy (NCBI): domain Eukaryota; kingdom Metazoa; phylum Chordata; class Mammalia; order Artiodactyla; family Cervidae; genus Cervus; species Cervus canadensis. The sequence goes on along the minus strand of NC_057389.1, from coordinate 83,513,367 downwards.
TGTGTGTGTGTCTGTCCATTTGTATAAGGGGTGTGTATGTAAGTGTGGATAATTACTAAGAGGCAACACCAGGAGTAAGGGAGGATTCTGGCTAAACTGATCTAACAGGATTCTAGCTGAAGACTGGCCAGCATCATCAAGCTAATACCTGGGAGATGGTGGGGGATGAAGAATTTGGTCAGCCACTGAGGGTGATCAGATATTCAGGGTGCAGGATTCTGGCTAAACTCACTTAGCAGGATTCTTGCTGAAAGGGCCTCTTCAGGACATACCCAAAGATGGGACCTAATTGTAAAAGAGCTCTGAGGAGCCTGATTAGAGTCTGGTTAAAGACAACATTTATCAAGGGTAAATGCAGACCAAATACCAAATGCAGTTAGTAAAGCAGATCAGTGAAAAATAGAAATTTCAGTAAATGTTACTCAACCAATGGTTAGTCAATGGGCGAAAAATAAAATCACATCCCATACTACATAGGATACACAAAAATCTATTCTGAGAACATTAAAGAGCTAATTGTGAAACAGTATTTGTAAAAGTTTAAGAATTATTATAGGAGATTATCCTTAGATACTTGGGGAAAAGAAGGATAGTTCAAACTATACACACAAAAAATCAATATATACACAAAAATTTGTTAATTACATTAAGACAAAAACATGTTTATTTAAGCCACAATTAAATGAGTTGAGAGATAATCCAAAAACTGAGAGAGAATATTTATAGCACAGAAAATACTAAAATATATATTGTATCTTAAGATATATTTTGTATCTTAAATATAATAAAAATTTCAACTCATCAAAAAAGAGAGAAGGGTAAAACATTTTAATAGACACTTCACATAAGAGGAAATCAAAATTATGAATAACCAAGAAAAACTTTTGAACTAAATTAATAATCAGGGACACAGTGACTGAAATAAAATGGAAAACCATTTCACACCAACCAAGCTGGCAAAACTAAAATTTCAAATAATACCAAGTGTTAGTAGTTACACAGAGCAGAGATTTCTTGTCCATTGCTTGTGGGAGAATAAACTGGTATAACCACTATGAAAATAACTTGATATTCATCAATTAACCTATTCTAAAAGAGCTTATAAACTTATAAAATCTTATACATAAGCATTGGGAGATACTCACAAAAAGGTTTATAGTGACTCGTCTCATAATGGGAACAATTTCCAAACCACTCAACTTTACCCAGTAGAATGGATAAAGAATTTTCTACTAATATTCAAAAATGAAAAAGATGATATAACTAAACTGCAGAAACATAAGGATCATTTAGAAAAGCTAGTCACAGAAAAAATGTACATTGTATTTTTGTGCTTACATACAGTACATGGACATTCAAAACTAAATATTATTTTAGAGATGGATAACATATAAAGTAAAGCATATACATATATATATATATGTATAACTATAGCTGATTCATTTTGAGGTTTGACAGAACAGAAAAATTTTGTAAAGCAATTATCCTTTAATAAAAATAAATAAATATATAAGATTACAAAAACAAAAAAAGTAAAGCCAAAAGGAAAAAGCCCACAAAATTTAGGTTAGGTTAGGAAGAGGAAAAATGGGACTGGGAAGGATAAAAGGAACTCTAAAAGGTTTTTGGTAATGGTCTTTTAAAGTAACTGGGCATGGGTACCAAAATGTTTCTTTAAACCTGATGTGTATTTTAGAAATGGCTTTTTCACTTTTGTGTGATTTAGCATTTATACAAAACATTAAAAATGGGTCATCTATTCTGACTGTGTCATGTTGCTTCCCAGGAATATTTAATGTATCATAGAAAATGAATCATATTTGAAAATGTTAATATACATAATTGTGTTTATAATGTGATTTTGTCTAGATATTGAAAAAAGATCTAAAAATTAGGCGAAACAACTAGTAGTGCCTACTTCTATTACTGAAAATAGAATTGAGGAAAGGAAAATGACAGAATATTTGTTCTGTTTACTACACTTCTCTTTTTATTGAATTTATTTTTAATAATAGCACATATCATATAGCTTGAGATAAACATATTTGATCGCATATTGTCAAGTGATATAACCTCTTTATTTCAGTTCCTTCACCTGTAAAAGGAAGCTAATGGTATTATCTACAACTTATAAAGTTATAAGAAAATGAAATGAACAGTGCTTGGCCCAGAGTTAAAAACTCAAATATAAGAAATTACTTCTATAAAATATAGATAACATAGATTGGTAAAAAGTTTAACAGTGGATGGTAACACAAAAACTATGCAATAAAAATTACTTCAAAATAAGATTAAGATGCAAAAATAGGATCCACTTCTCAGTCTGAGAGTATAAAGTTGCCTTTTTTGAAAAAATGTGAACATGTTTATAGATGTAATCGTTAACCTATAATTTAAGAGTTACAAATAAGTCTGGCAAAATCTTTTCAACTCTGATATCATCCAGACTCAACAACTCAGAGTATACATTTTACTAAAATGTATAAAGGTTTTGAATAGAGATTAAACTTCTAATGGAGTCATCAAAATTTGTCTGTACTTCCCATCTCTTTTCTCTCACTCTTGCTTCATTTCAGGGTAACTGATGTGGACTTAAACACAAATATTATAGAAAAATAAAATTAAAAAAGTACAAACCAAAGGTGCTTTCTCTCTAATGCTATAATGCACACTTTTTTTCTTGTTCACTTCTTTGATAAGAAGGTTACTCATAATGTCCTACTAATGACAGATTTTTATACCCAATGATTTAGGCACAAGGGAATACTAATATTTAAGTCCCCAGAAGCATCTCTTATTGAAAAATTCCAAAAAATATTTTAATACAACTGTATCGATAGATTAACCAAGCTTCAGCAATTTATCTTAAAAGTTGCTTTGGAGCTAAGAACTCAGAACATACACTGATGTAGTCATCTAACAAGATGGGGAAAGAATGAATGAATGTGTTAGTAAGCTGATAGATGTGCTGTACTATGTCCATACATCTAAAAAAATCAGCCAATTTTAATGTATATTACTTTTATTACAACCCCACCTACCAGAGATTTTATATTATTTCACTCATCCAATATCAAAGTTGGCAATCTTCAAAAGCATTTTGCCCTAACTCCAGGAGTAGCAAAAAGTACTAGTATCTCCACCCCTTCTTCTCTTTCTTCCTCAAGGTAAGAAACATGTTTATAAGACTCATGTAATTTGTGACTACCAACTGGACTGAGATGGAGGAAAAAACTGAATAAAATTATTATAAATTTAAATAGAAAAGCAATTACTAAGCTTATAAATTATTTAAATATTATATTAGAATTGATTTGGTTGAGTCAGTACTTTTCAAACTTTAATATAAATATAAATCACCTGGAGATCATGCTAAAAAGCTCAGGTTCCAATTCAGTAGGCTTAATCTGAAAGATCTGAAAATTTTAATTTCTAACAAATGCCCATATAATACTGACAATATCAATCTAAGGACAGTATTTTGATTAGCAGGGATTAGTATAGTAGGAAGAGAGCTCAAATATTATTTTACATGAATAAAGAACTAATCTCAGGATACAACTGAACTTCAGAAAATAAGAGAGCAAACTGGAAGATTATTAGGTGACAAAATTAAAAAGGGAGATGATTCAGAGGAGACTTTAGCTCTCAGAAGTCAAAGTCAACCCTTATTAAAAAGAACATATTTCAAATGATAAATCTTGGACCCTCAATCTATTAAGTTATTTTCCCCAAAGGAAACTGGATCCAAGAACCCCCTGAGAGTCAATCTCTTAAAATTTTAAACTGGAAGACAACGATATGAGCTATTAGAAATTTCCTTTTAGATAGTTAAAATACAGCTATGTGAAGTGACCACATACAATTTTGGGAGTTGAAAGAGGAAGGCCAAGAAGATCAGTGAGAATACATGAGACTTTATACACTGTATTTTATAGTGGCAGTAATTTTATTAATGGGTATGAAGCATGACCAATATATTTATGGAGTCAAGAATCCAAGTAATGCCTTAAGACACAATATAAGGGGGGGAAAGGCGGTCAAACATACCACATTTAGCACAATAGAAATCTGGTTTAGATGTTGGCTGTTGACTAATAGAATTCTAAATCTCTGGGTTTGACTTCCCAGGGACTTAATGATGGAAGAATTATCATTTTCTTTACGATTAAGTTCTTCTATGAATTCAAAGAAGATTCTACTGGGTTAGCTCTTCCCCAGCTTTACCTTTTTTTTCCTTTTGGGAAAAGCAATTCATAGACAATGGTTTGGAAGCATGACTGTTCCGTTTTTTCACAGGTAATGGAGTTTGCTGTTTTCATCCTCACTTTTGCATTTGGTATTTCTCAAGCAAAAGCATGCAGAATTTACTTTTCCATCTTTAACAATAGTCCAAATGTGACCACTTGCCTAGTAACTAATTGTTCATGCAGTGAAGACCAAAATACACATATCTTATTACCAAGGTTACAAGTCATGATATCATAGAAAGGGGTGGTATCTCTATGTGCCCAAGAATGAAAGAGTTTTAAATACTGACGTCCTAGCTGCTAATGAAGAAGCTGTCATCTGATTCATTTGAGAGATAATAGAACTGTGCCACCGATTCAACAAAATCATATTCTCTGACTTTTCATTCATAAACTGTACTTTTTTTTTTTTTACTATAAACTTGAATGGAGATATTCTGAAACAATTCAGAAAGTTCACCAAAGCCATAATTTTGAAATTTCAGTCTAATATACATGAAGTATTGGCATTTTTGTGAATCATAACTCATGAAGTTATATTTCTATCTTTTGGTTCACATGTCTGGTTCTTATTCATTATGAGGCAATCAAAGCTCTCAGTTCCACAATCTTAGTGCCTTGATTTGATAAGTTCTACAGAATCTGGAAGAGGTCAGTTTTCATTCCAATGCCAAAGAAGGTGAATGCCAAAGAATATTCAAACTACTGTGCAATTGTGCTCATTTCACGTTAGCAAGGTAATCAAAATCCTTCAAGCTAGGCTTCAACAGTACATGAAGCAAGAAATTCCAGATTTACAAGCTGGATTTAGAAAAGGCAGACGGACCAGAGATCAAATTGCCAACATTGCCTGGATCATAAAAAGGCAAGGGAATTCCAGAAAAAAATCTACTTCTGCTTCACTGATTATGCTAAAGCTTTTGACTGTGTGGATCACAACAAACTGTGGAAAATTCAAGAGATGGATTGAATGCCAGACTACCATACATGCCTCCTGAGAAACCTGTATGTAGGTCAAGAAGCAACAGTTAGAACCAGACATGAACAATGGACAGGTGCAAAATTGGGAAAGGAGTACGTCAAGGCTGTGTATTGTCACCCTGCTAATTTAACTTCTATACATCACACGAAATGCAGGGCTGGATGACTCACAGCTAGAATCAAGATTGCCAGGAGAAATTTCAATAACCTCAGATATGCATATAACACCATCCTAATGGCAGAAAGACAAGAGGAACTAAAGAGTCTCTTCATGAAGGAGAAAGAGGAGAGTGAAAAAGCTGGCTTAGAGCTCAACACTCAAAAAATGAGTATCATGGCTTCTGGTACCATCACTTCATGGCAAATAGAAGGGGAAAAAATGGAAACAGTGACAGAATTTATGTTCTTGGGCTCCAAAATCACTGTGGATGGTGACTGTAGCCTTGGAATTAAAAGACACTTGCTCCTTGGAAGAAAAGCTATGACAAAGCTAGACAGCGTATTAAAAGCAGAGACATCACTTTGCCGACAAATGACCGTATAGTGAAAGCTATGGCTTTTCCAGTAGTCATGAATGGATGTGAGAGTTGAATCATAAAAAAGGTTGAGCACCAAAGAATTGATGCTTTCAAACTTTGGTGCTGGAGAAGACTCTTGAGAGCCCCTTGAACTGTAAGGAGATCAAACCAGTCAATCCTAAAGGAAATCAGTACTGAATATTCATTGGAAGGACTGATGCTGAAGCTGGAGTTCCAATACTTTGGCCTCCTAATGCGAAGAGCTGACTCACTGGAAAAGACCCTGATGCTGGGAAAGAGTGCAGGCAGAAAGAGAAGGGGACAAAAGAGGATGAAATGGCTGGATGGCATTACTGACACAGTGGACATGAGTTTGAGCAAACTGCGGGAGATGGTGAAGGGCAGGGAAGCCTGGCACACTGCAGTCCATTGGGTTGCAAAGTGTGGACATGACTGAGCAACTGAACAAAAAACCTTCATTATATTGATTGTTGTCAAGATCTCATGGGTGCATATATGCAAAAAAATATCAACTTGTTTGTTATAAAGATTTGATATTTAGAGTATGACAAAAGTTGTTTATCATTTTTAATTTTCAGGGAAAAAAATTTTTAAACTACAATGACAGTACTTTTAAACCTGTTAGAAAAGCTAAAACTTAGAAGTCAGACAAAATGAAATGTTAGTAAGAATATGTGGCAACACAAACTTTTATACATTCCTGGTGGTTGTATAAAGTGGAACAACCACTTTGGAAAATTATTTGGCAATTTCCTATAAATTTAAACCCACATTTATTCTGTAATTTAGAAATTTAACTCTTGGATATTTACCCAAGGGGATAAAAACATACACCCTCACAAAGCCTTTCATGATACTGTTTCTGGCCGCTTTATTAAAATCAGCACCAAATTAGAAACAAGTAAAATGTCCTTCAACAGGACATTTGATAATTCATGAAATCTTTGTAGAGTTAAAAACAGTACCAAGTAATACAAGGGATCAAGTTACCAATGCATGCATCCCCAAAACATTATGCTGAGAGAAAGAAACAAGATACAAAACAGTACATGCTGTCAATATCACATGATTTCATCTGAACGAAGTTGAAATCAGGCAAAAGTAATCAATGGTGACAGGAATCAAGCTATTGTTTCTATGGGGGGTAAGACACTGTCTGGACAAAGGGACAATGGAAATTTTTGGTGTAATGGAAATATTCTGTATTCTTATTGGGATGGTTATTACATGTGCGTGTGTATTTGTTAAACTCAAAACTGAACACTTAAAAATCTGTGTATTTCACCGTATTTTACTTCAATACAATGGAATATTAATCAGACATAAAAAATGAAATACTGCCATTTGAAGCAGCATGGATGGACCTAGAGATTGTCATAGTGAGTGAAGTAAGTCAGACAGAGAAAGAGAAGTATCATAGGATATCGCTTTATGTAGAATCCAAAAAAGGGTTACAAAGTTATTCACATTTTCTATGTGAACGATAAAAATTACCTCCAAATAACTTTAAAAATTCCTGTCCTATGCCCCTAATATATATTTTTTCTTCTTATACTATCTAGGGCCTTTAATAAAACACAGAATAGATGTGGTGGTAGTGGACATATTTGACTTATACATTATTTTTAAGGGGTTACTTCATGATAAAATTGTATTAGGCTTTGGAAATTCCCATCTATTTCTAATTTACTAAGTGTTTGTTCTATTTGTATTATAATTATATATGGAATCATATATTGAAAGCAAAAGCCTTTTTTTTTTTTTTTTTAGCAAATGCCTTTTTTGCAACTACCACAATGCTGGAGGTAGGAAATGTTGTTGATTAGAACCTAGTTTGGCTTCTCGAGACTAGTTCCCCAGGGTTTTTGACTCTGCTCCCTGTAATCTTGGGTCCTCTGACTCATTCTTATTCTATGAGAAATGTCTCATATTTCCATCTGAGCAGTTCTATAGTACTGCTTTCTCCCTTTATATGGCTGAGGGCTAAGAGTCCTCTTTTCATTTTCAACAATCTCTATCCTTTTCAGTCCAAAATACAGCCAATCCTTTAAATGTTTTGTTGACTTTCTGTATATTAGATTTAATCCACTCTGTTAGATTACAGCCACACTTGTATATAACTTTAATCCACGATTATTTCTACTTCTGGCTGAACAGGCAAGGTTATAAGGCAATGCATTAATTTTTTTAATCCCTTTGCTAGCAGAGAAGCTATAAGGGCCACCTCAAATTTATCAGGGTCTTGTCAAGAGTATGATATGTGCACCTATGGCTTGATCTGATTTCAACTAGATTTTGGAATAAAAGCCCTTAAAGCTCTTAATAGACCAATCTTCACGCTTAAATAAATGAAAAGGCAAGAAATGCTGATTCTCAGGGGAAAAGTACAGGTAATTATTTAAATATATCAATAATAGCAAGTATAAGAAAATAAAGTAAAATTAACAATCCAATGTTCTTAACTATCCCTTCCCCATGGCAACCGTGAGTTTGTTTTCTAAGTCTGTGAGTCTCTTTCTGTTCTGTAAGTAAGTTCATTTGTATTATTTCTTTTTAGATTTCACATATAAGGGATGTCTGCTAAGTGTAAATGGATAATAACAAAAACCTATTGTATAGCACATGGAGCTCTGCTCAATGTTATGTGCCAGCTTGGATGGGAGGAGGATTTGGGGGAGAATGCATGCATGTGTATGTATGGCTGAGTCCCTCTGTTGTTTACCTGAAACTGTCACAACGTTGTTAATTGGCTATACCCCAATACAAAATGTTTTTGGTGTTAAAAAATAAAAATAAAATTTAAAAAACCAACCAAACAAAAAAACCCCACTGTTGTTTCATTTTTTTAAATGGCAATAATTATGACATATCCCTCAAGGACTGGTTAGTATTTCCTTTTAGTTTTCAACTGTAAAAACTCTGGGATAGGAAGACAAAGAACCTAATTTTTTACCTCCTGAATTATAAATTATTTTTAAGGGGACAACCCACTGTCTTCATTCTTCCTTGATTCTGTTCTTTCAACTTCTAAAAAGATTAGTTACCGAGTCCCTATGTTAAGCTCTTTATGCAGACAGTTTGTACTATTTCAAGAGCACTTCTTCCTGACAAAATGCCACTGGACTAACTAAACAAGGGAACAGAGCTTCATGTAAAAGATGTGGTCATTAACTACTCAACTGGATTAATTAAAGTTGGTCATTTTACTTGTACTACTTAATTCTCATAATAATCACTGATACATTTTAAAACTCAATTGATGGCTTTTAAAACTAAAAGAAAAATCAATATTAATTTAACATCATGGAAAGAGAGAGTGTTTCTGGATAAATTCAATGTCTAAGGAAAAGACTCACAAATCTATTTAAATGGAAAGATCAGCCATAGAAACTTCAAGTAAATCAAAAGCTAACCAGCCATGGCTGTTTCATTATCTCCAAGTGAAAGGCAATCTCTGGAAATTGTGTGCTATGATTAATATAATTTACATGGCCTGTTTTTATTTCCTTGCCAAATGCTGTCTGCAGAAAACTGAATAGCTACCAAAATCTTCCCTTCAGATTATGAGACAAAGGTTATAAAATTTTATCAAAAGAAATCCATTTAACTTATATGTATAGGGCATCTGCTAAATGCCAGGCTAGGCACTAAAAATATCAGGATTCTGCCTGAATGGAAGGCTTCTCTATGGGAGAAAAAATGACAGTGAAGACTTTGTAATTCAAAAAATGCATTTTCACTGTAATTTATGGCTATGAAACTTCTTTTAGAAGTAGACCAATCTTATGCCATGCATAATGTAAAAATCTTCTGATTTTTAATGGTTTAAATAAAATGAGGCATTAAAAATTGTTGTAAATGTGGAACAAAAATGATATACAATTCACTTTTGTTCCACATTTACATCTCTAAGGAATCACTATTTTACTAAAATATTAGGGATCCAAACTGGTGATCTTAATCAAGATCTCTTAATCATAATAGGTTTATTTATTTATTTATACTTAAGCCTAAAGACATTAATCAAAGTAAGAGTTAGCTGATTATATTTTAGTATGGCATTAATTAATATTTTGGCTTTGAATTTTTCTGTATCAGATATCAACAAGCTTTTTCTATGAATAGTCATACAGCAAAAAAATTTAGGAATGGGCCAGTTTCTATAACAACTACTTAATTCTAAAGTTGCAGTAAGAAAGAAGTCCTAGACAAAACAAATGAGTCGATCTGTTACCACAAAATTTCATTTCAAAATCATGAGGTGGGCTGGATAGGGGCTGTGGGACACAATCTGGCAGTCTGTGTTGTATACTATAGGTACATTTTCTTTATTACCAATTTCAAGATTTCTTTTTTTGGTCTATATTTTATGTAATAACTTATTATAAGAACTAAACAGTCCTTACTTATTACTTTTCAAAAATTAACAGTGAATCTCAAATACAGTTGATATTACCATCAGGCATTTTTTTCACAAGACCTTATGTACTTTAGTTCTTAATTTCCTGCAAATGAATGATCATAGCATTTCCTTAAACTGTTTTTACTACTACATGATGGCATATTTGTATAAGCTTATAAATTTTGCTTATGGTAGGTTTCACTGAAAATCTTAACTTTTAATCAAATATAATTCTTTGGAGCTACACTGTATCATGCAATTTTGGAATAAAGACCAGGGAAAGATGAAAGGTGAAACAATTTGTCCTCTGCTACCAAAAAAGCATTCCCAAATTCTCATGTAGAATATTGCTTTTTCTACTGTACCGTGAAAAATCTGAAGCTAAACCTTATTAATGTGCATCACTGCAAGTTATATTCAAGGCCCTTTTAATTTCTCAGTTGGATCTCTATGTCCTTGAAATTATTTGAGTGAGCATTACTTCTTTCTCTTGACAAAGATGAATGGTAAGTACTTTGAGGGGATATTTTTATCTATACTTGACTATATTTACATGCTTCATCATGAAGAAGATATAGGAATGCAAGTTCATTTCGAAAAACATATAAACTCTTTTATCGAAAGGAAACATTAGATATATTTCTTGATTTTATACAACAAAATCTAGCACCCAATTGCAACAATTGAGGATATGTTTCTCTTAATAATTATGTTGTTTTCTTTAATAATAAAAACATTTTCTTCTGGCTAAATGTTTTCAAGTTATGGGGCTGGGGGAAGAAAAAAGGATGACATAATATAATACCTAATTCCTAAGGAGGTTTTTTTTTCCTATTTGTTTGGAGTGACTAGAGAATCATGACCACGTGGTCTGTGATACCACATTTTTATAGCAGAAAACTACTAATGAAGGATATTTCAGTATTCCTACCAAGAAATCCTTAAGTTTTACATTAATAATGTTTGAATTAAAATAACAAATTAATACAATTATCTTAGAAGAGGTATTTTTACAAAGTCCTCAAATTTCTGCCTTTTCATGCATATTGTTTGATGCTCAATTTTTTTTAATGTATTTTTTCCTCAGAAAACAACCTTTATTAAGATTTCATTTTTAAATCAAAGCTAAGTTTCTATGCATGTATGTATAAATATTTTAAAATCTTAATCCCTAGTAGAGGTTTTATTTTTTAAAAATACCTAAATTTTATCAGTCAATAATATAAAGAATAACTTATTCATTTGCATTTTATTTCAATAAGATAAGGAATCAGGCATCATTTTACTCGACCTCACTCACCCATTCAGCTCTACATTACATTAAGAAAATCTGGACTTTTATATACAGATAATATATCTTACCATTATTTGTTACCTATATATATAAACATAAAGTTTATATATATAAACTTTCTGTTTATGAGGTTTTGTTACTAGATTTTTCTGGCTCTTGTACAAAGACGTTCCATTTGGAAGGATATATAAATTTTTGATTCCTGAAAGCCCCTCTGCAAGGGGTAGTGGAAATATTCTCCTATTTCTTCCTATGGTTGAAGCCCTTTTATGATTTGATGAGTAAAAATTCCTTTTACATCTTGCAGATAATTAAATTTAAACTGAATTTTTAGAACTTTAGTGATGTTGCATACATATGTGCATTTTCATGAATGTTTCAATGGAAAATGAAGGTGGCAGTTCAGATTCCTCTAGTAAACAACCATTACTATTCCCAGAAATTAGTATTTTCAGATGTGTGCGTGTGTGTGTGTGTGTGTGTGTGTGTGTGTGTGCGCGCGCGCGTGCACACTCTGTCATGTCTGACTCTTTGCGATCCCATAGACTGTAGCCTGCCAGGTCCCTTGGCCCAGGCAAGAATACTGGAATGGGTTGCCATTTTCTACTCCTGCGGATCTTTCCAACCCAGGGATCAAAACCCACATCTCTTGTGTCTCCTGCTTTGATAAGCAGATTCTTTACCAATAGCACCACCTGGACGGAATAGCTTAAAATGTCCTGGAAGAGTCATCATAAAAAATGTTTTGGGAAAAAAACAAAAACTCAACTGCAACAAATACAGTGACCATATTTTCACTATTTACTCTTACTTCATGTATCACAACTGTTTTGATCACAATGTTTCAAGATAAAAGTTGCATATCAATTAAATTTTGTGGCCCATTTTTTCCCTTAAATGTTAAATAGTTTAAAGAAAATATCTTTACTCACATGGAAGTCATTCCCTAAAAAAAATAAACATAGCTGTACTTTGAAATATCTTACAAAGCTGACTTGAGAACTATATTATTAAAAGGTATAGTCACAAAAAAAAAAAAAAAGGTATAGTCACTAAGTCATGTCTGACTCTGTGAACCCATGGACTGTAGCCCACCAGGCTCCTCTGTCCATGGAATTCCCCAGTCAAGAATATTGGAGTGGGTTTCCATTTCCTCCTCCAGGGGATCTTCCCGACCCAGGGACTGAAACCATATCTCCTGCATTGGCAGGTAGATTCTTTATCACTGAGACACCAGGGAAGCCCATTATTAAAAGGACAACACTTTTAATATGAACTTGGAGATATATAATAAATCTCTACTATGTCCAATATATTGTCAGGAACATAGCTGGTAAAGAACAAACCATAATCAAGTAAAAAGTTAAATACTCTAAAAGAAATAGCTATATGATCATTAAAAATAAAAGAAACAGTTCCCTAGATTGTAACTTAATATGCTTCCTTCAAGCATATGAATCCAATTTCCTGACTTTTTTCTTTTTCATTAGGCAAAGTTGATGCTGTGCAATGGTTTAAACCTTTTGGAATTATACTTTAAAACTGAGTACAGGAAGCATTTCTCTGAGCAGTGGATTATTTTTGTAGACTCTTTTATATTATGATTATTGACCATACCTGCTGAAGAAACCACATGCCTACTGGGCAATTTGGGGAGGGTCTAGAAAATCAACCAGTAGTATTGAGACAGGATAAATTATTTTATGTGAGTGATTAGAATTTGCATTATTTTCCTATTCACAAGTATTTCAGATTATTTAATTTAAAAATAAAGATTATATTTTGGGGGAACAGACAAAAATAGGTAGAATCCGCTGCCATGCAGGAGACCTGGCTTTGATTCCTGGGTCGGGAAGATTTGCTGGAAAAGGGATAGCTACCCACTCCAGTATTCCTGGGCTTCCCTTGTAGATCAACTGGTAAAGAATCCACCTGCAATGCGGGAGACCTGGGTTCAGTCCCTGGGTTGGGAAGATTCCCTAGAGAAGGGAAAGGCTACCCACTCCAGTATTCTGCCCTGGAGAATTCCACGGAGTGTATAGTCCATGGAGTCACAAAGAGTTGGATACAACTGAGCGACTTTCCCTTTCCATCATAAGAAGTTATACCAGAACCAGCAGTTAAAATAAAATCTATAGAAATTCCCAGTATGCCCATGTTCTTACATCTGCTACCAGTTGTCTATGCCTTAGGCACACTTAGAACTAGAAGATTTCCATTCATATTCAGTGCAAAACACTATCTCATCACATCCTTTACTTAAAATTTAAAAATCATCTTGTCTGTACACAGTACACTGGGCTATGCTCAGGAGAATGACACGAAGAACTATAAGAGAGCTTAGTATGTGAGAACAAAGTTAATTTTCCATAGGTTTCCTGTAGTGAATTTTCTTCAAAGAGAATAAAAGCAAAAAGTTCGTTCCTTCCATATAAAAGAAAGGAAGTGATACTAAAAGGCCAAGATTTTGCTCTAATTAAAACACCAACAATAATGGCACTTAAATCCTCATCTTCTTACAAAGTATGTGAAGAATACATGCACATGGTTTTCTAAGCACTGGCCTTGTTACCACTGTCAGTAAACAGTTCATCTCTTTCACAACTCAGTGCTTTGAGCTTCCACGTGATCTGTTGCTATTAAATGGAGATGTAACATTGAGAAATAGTCTGTATGTTCTATTTATATAAATTTCAGTATATGATAAGTAGCAGAATCCTAATTTGGGGGACAGATTAAGAAGTATCACAATAAATCCACGCTTAAAAGGGAGAGAAACACAAAGCCATATGCACTGAATTTTTTTTTTTTTTAATCTTGCTTGTATCAGGCCTTAAAAAAGCCAAAAGAGGACTTCCCTGGTGGTCCAGTGGTTAAGACTCTGCCTTGCAATACAGGGGACACTGGTTTGACCCCTGGTCTGGAAAGATCCCACATGCCAGAGGGCAACTAAGCCAGTGTGCTGCAACGACTGAGCCCACACTCTAGAGCCTGAAAGCCACAACTACTGAAGCCCATACGCCCTAGAGCCTGTGCTCCATAATAAGAGAAGCCTGTGCACTGCGACTAGAGAGTAGCCCCGACTCACCACAACTAGAGAAAGCCCACACACAGCACCGAAGACCCAGCACAGCCAAAAATAAATAAAATACATTAAAAGAAACTTCAAAAAGAAAAAAAAAACAGTTGGCACTAGTGTTTTATGCCACTCTGATAAATTAACAGGGGAAAAAACAGCAATAAATACTGATAAAATTATGGTTTTCAATATGGTTGTCAGATTCAAATTCTAGGAAGCTAAATTGTTAGTTTAGAAATTCTATGAACACACATATTTTCTAAAGAACACATACCATTCATCATATACAGGTTCCCTCATTTCATTCCCATATGATAGAGCTTCTTTTTTTCACTGGTATGAACATTTAGGTTAGATGAAATAACCACAAAAATCAGTAATGAGTAACAAACAGTGGCTAGCACTATTTATGTTGCATATAAAAAACTAAGAGATAGTGTGAGCAAAACTATGTCCTAAAACATATAGAAATGTAACGTAAAACCCCCTTGGAAAATCTCATAGCTCTACTGGTCACACAAGAATCAATGCCATTTGGTGAGTGCACTGTTTGACTCAGGACGGACTGGAGCTAGGATTGACCTCCTTTCACCTCAAATCAGGATACCTGAGGAAACCTGTCCTGTTTAGCTTTGCCTAGATACTTTTCATATTTTTATTCAGAATACTATTCAAATGCAAGCAATCTGCATTCTATTTTGTCCATATATCCTCAATCCAATGTCCACTCATCACAAATCCAAGACTTTGTCTGCTCTAGCTGCTCAGGCAACAGACTGAGGATTTTTTTTTTAATGAGGAATTTCTCTCAAAATCTTTTCAACACTTTGTTAACCAAATTCTTGAATGCGAAATGGCAGATCTTGATTCTCTCTCTTCCTTCCTCATCTGATACACTGACAGAATAAGAGATGACTCTTGTTATTGAAAAACTTAGGGTTCTTTGCTTTGAAGGTTAGTGGCTTTTTTTTTCCTCCTAAGACTCTCCAGGCTCAGACATGTGCAGACTGAATTAATTCACAGATTCCTCCTTCCCCCCTCCACCTTTCAGATCACAGGCATCAATAATGACCAAGTGAGACTGTATGGCCCTTAACCTTATCAAATAATCATTTAATTTCTGGAAATTTGAGTGAGGCACATAATGGGAGCCAATAAATAGTTTGGTACCTAAGGTCTAGCTTATGCTTTAGAACAATGCTTTTCTCACTGTTATAAATTAAGACAAAAGTACCAGAATTAAAGTGTGAATTATAATACATCACTAGAATCAAATTGTAGGAAGCTTCTGGCATTGAGGGCATGGGAAAAAACTCTGATACCCATCTTTATTTTTTAAAAACTGATACACTAATGAGTTTATAGAGATCACTGATGTCTACAATTCTAAGTACATTCCACACCAAAAAGTATGATTTAGCCAGACACATATTTTTCTTATTTTTCAGGATGCTTACTATACTAATACTACTCTAAGAAAAGTGAAAGTTGCTCAGTCGTGTCCAACTCTTTGGAGTTCGACTCCATGGGCTGTACCTGCCAGGCTCCTCCGTCCATGGAACTCTCCAGACAAGAATACTGGAGTGAGTAGCTGTTCCCTTCTCCATGGGATCTTCCCAACCCAGGGATCGAACCTAGGTCTTCCACATTGCAGGCAGATTCTTTACTGTCTGAGCCACGAGGGAAGCTCACTGTAAGTAAGCAAACAAAGAAATCATAAAACATTTGAATCAGAGCTAGAACCTACTCAAAAATATAAAATTAATTAGATATGGTGTTAAATTAGATAAGGTATGTATGTCAGTAAAGTTTTGCTAAATAACTTCATCATGCAAACTGAAAAAGAAACAGGGTAATTGTCTATAACTTTTTAAAAAGTATATAACATCTGGCAAAATCCATGTAAAAATTAAAATTTTCTGTTAAAAATATAAAGTCCTATAATAGTGTTTAAAAAAATGATGAAACTAATTCACTCAAAGAGCTAATTTTTTCAAACTTAAAGTTAGACTCTTGACTGTGCACTCTCTCTTATGTCATTTGAGGCCCTTAGTTATTCTATATTTGTGGTTTATCACTCCACTGAAATAACTTTAAAAAGTCACTCATATTTCCAAATTCATAAACAAAGAGGAAAATCTTCAATCCCTCTTCTTTAACCATTCACTGGCATTTCACAACAGTCACCACACCTTCCTTCACATAAACCTCTCCTCCCTCAGTCTTGGTGCTCTCTTAGAGCTTTCTTATCAGCCTGTCCTTTACATGGTGTTAATCCTTGGGTTTTCTGCCTTCTGTTTCTCTTTGCCTTCTCTGAGAAATGTTAAACTTTCCTTCTGCTTTAGCTTTCACAATCATGCCAAATGTGATGCAGAAGCTTAGAATTTATTGCCACTTTATCCCCTGCTACATGCCCATGATTTAAAACAGAATCTGTTTATAAATCTTTCCAGATTTGTTCATTCTCCAAATCCATCACACCGTGAACTGAAAATAGAGTTCATTTCCCCAGATGAAGTTTGATAATCATGGGCAGATCTCCATCAAGGATATGGGAACAACTCCAAAGAAATATAAACTAGGTGCTCCTCACAATGTGTTTTGCCAGGATACAGCTCATAGATGGTTCAACAACTTTATATTAAATAACAGCAACTACTCAGAGAATATTTTTACCAGCAGCTCTGGGCCTTTCACATGAATAGCTGAAATCAAAATAATGCAACAAAAATACTCTTAAGAATCAATCAAATCCAGGTATCTTTCTGGTTTGGAGAGCCTGTCCTCTGCATATCTGTGGTTCATGTGTGTCTGTTTCCTGTGCTTGCTGTTTATATTAAAAGGTATCAGCACATTTTTTCAAGATATGTATATTATTTTCATTGTACTACAAGTGGTCAAAGGTAAAAATCAGTGAGTGTATATAAAAATTCTATTTCACATAGAAATAAATTTTATAGAAATAAATTTTATAAATAATGATTTGGACAGTAAGCATTAGTTAATATCAATTATTATTGTTAGTTAACCATCAATGTGTAACAATGCTAAGATATTTAAAACCAATAATAACAGATGCCATTATCTGAAAACTAAGTGTTAGCTGACAGGGTAAGAAATGTGCTGAGCCTCTCTGGTAATTCATATTAAAGCAAAGATAAAATATTTTATTAGAGAACCATGGAATTTAATTATTGGGGACATGTTAGAATTTTCATGAAGCAAATTGTAAAAAATTATCATATATAGAGAAGGCAATTGTGTATAGGGAATATCTCTTTCATAAGCTTTCATTTTTCTCAGTAAAATCTCTTATTAACATGTTTATCCACCAAAGTTATACAAGAATTACATTTCTACAACAGGTAACAAAGTTACAGGAGCAAGAGTATTTTAATTGGATTATTCCTATCTCTGTTAAGTTTTCCTCAAAATAATGGATAAAATGTTCAAGCAGGAATGGCAAGATAAATATATGACAGGAAAGAGGACGAACTCCTGTTTGGTTCAGCAAACTGTCTGGTGTATTTATTTGTTTTCCATTATGTGTACGGTGTTACAAAGAATTATGAAAATGGGATGGAATCAAGGTGAGTACTATCTTTTCACAACAAATGACTTTTTAATACAGCAGTTAATTGAACTGTTTTCCTGCAAAGAAGGTCACAGACAGTATTATTAGCTATCAGAACTTTTAGAGAAAAGTGTCACACTCTCATTATTTGGAAATTTGGAAAGTGTCTTATTATATTTAGTCCTATTAAGTTACAAGAGAAAACTAAACATAACCAACAAAATGAAGATAAACTATGGCAGGACTATATTTTCTTCACTTATTTCAAATAACTTTGTTCATTATTCACTGTCTCAGTAAGCTATCCATTATTGACCATACTGTTTTGGAGAATACAATACCAATGACAGAACCTGGGAAAACGTCTTCAGGAGTGATGATCTGCATTTACACAGACACTTCCCATAAGCAGAGAATACACAGATGATTGCAGCCAGTACAATCCTTGAACCAGTGCAAGAGGGGTCCCAGGCCTGGATACAGTACTTGAGAAGGCCCTTCCCTTGTCTTCCTTTCATTTTGCCATAAGGGCAAGGAGCTAGGAGGCCAAGGGACAAGTTCACTGTGATACTATATGTTTCCCCACTTCTTCACCATGTTTTTGGTGCCTGAGATGCTGGAATTCCCTGCCCAGATGGTGCCAAGCCTATATCCAAGGCCTGTACCAACCATTCCCCAGGCTCACCTTCCAGAATGTAGATCACATATCCAGTGTGATCATGCCTAGGTTATAGGAATGACTAAGGAAGAGATGCTGTATGAAAGAATGGAGCTGGATAAGGCTGTATAGGTGTGGGAGGGAAAAGAAGGAAAGTAGGCCCGGGACCAGCTTTTCTTATGTGGCCATATCTACACGTTTGCTCATGTTGCTCTCCCTATCTGCAGTTCTCCTTATTCTCCTGGTGAATTCTGACTTACTTCTCAAGGCTAGCTTCCTGGGCATACTACTTATTTCTTAAACAATTTATAGATGCTTCTATTACTGCACTTATATGCTACTACAGTTGTTTGCTTATCTGTTTTCCCTTTGAGCTCTTGAGTGCTGATAAAATATTTTATTCCATTTTTGTATCCCTAGTGTCTTTCCCTGTGCATATACTAAATTATCATGTGACAGATGTTAATGATTTCTTTCGACCTAAATAGTGATCACATATTATCTATTTAAACAAAATTTAAGACTCTTATTTCAGCTGATTAGTGGGTGATCCAAATAAATTTATTGTGTAGTATCCTTGTTACAGAAAGCTGCTATTCTAAATATGTCTTACAGAATAATTGAGAGTTTTGTTGGTATGATACTCCATTTGTTCAACTGGCATATGAGTACAAGGGAAAAGAAAAATATGACTAGATTAAGATAAAATTAATAATTCCAAAAATTCTGATTAATTATTGAACTCAACAAGTCCTCAGAATCAAGAGGATATTTGATAACAGAAACAAAAGCAATGGTGTAATGGAAGTTTATCTTTTAGGCTATTCTATAGAGACTTTATACTGGGTAGCATAATTTCATTATCTACCATAAAAAAAATATGGAAAAACTCCATTTTTGAGTGTCTTGTACTGTTTTGTGTCAAAAGGTGCCTTGCATTATTCCGTATAATTCTGTGTAAAACTGTCCTTGTGAAAATGTTAAGTAACCAAAAACACAATTTTAATGAAAAAGTGTCAAGAAGCCTATCAACTGCTAAATATTTATTTCTACCAATTAAAATAATGTGAAATTTCTGCCTAAATCACTCCATTTAATATTTGTAATAAGCATCTGTTAAAGTTCTGTTCAGTTACTCTTTGTTGAACATCTTTCTAAACTCAGCACTGTACTTGTTATGCAGGTTCCAAGAGAAATAATGAGTTGTAAGTCATTATCCAAATCATAAAGATTTCCTAGAAAATTAAGTAAAACACATTTAGGAAAACAAAAAGGAGCAATAATCAAATAAGTACTCAGCAAGGGCCCTGGAAAATTTAGGAAGAAGGACATTGGTACAATTTGGTTTCAATTTGGTTTCAAAAAGGGTAAATGCTTGTGTGGGTCTTGAAAGTTGGATTTAAATAAGTAAAAGGGAGAGAAGAATTTGCAGAACTCAGGGCTTGAAGTGGATCATGGTTGCCTATATAAGGTAATACAACTGGAGCCATACAGATCAGAACAAGCAAATACCTGCTTTAAGATGACATTCTAACTCAGGAGAACCAAATATTAGCTAATTATCTAATTAAATCAGTTGACAGTGGGACACAGAAGACAATAATATTGATTGGAAATAAAGAAAACAGGTAATTCTGAAAAAGCAACTTACTTACTACTATACCAAACAATGTATTTGTAGCCCAAATCATTCCTGAGTTCGAAATTGCCATTTCTACATGAATTCTTAGCATTTATGATTTAATGCCTCAAATTCGTCAAACTCAATATGTAAAAAAGAACCCTTCATTTTCACTCAAATATCCACATATCAGTAAATGTTTCACCATATACCTAGTTTTTTAAGGCAGAAGTCTACTTTTGTCCAGTTGTTGCCAACCCCTGCTTACTTTTACATCCAATTTGCCATCAAGTTTTAATCTACCTTGAAAATAGAGTAACTCTACCTTCCTATGTCCATACCTATGGCATTTATCAATCATATTTCTAATCTGAATTTTTGCAGCCACCCCTCAACTGTTTCCTTTGTGACCAGTAATCTTTCCCTATATAGTATCTTAAAATGTAAAGAAGATCCTGTTCATTTGTTACTTAAAACCCCTTAAAGGCTTCCATCACACTTGGAATAAAAATTCCAATGACTTCCTGCACCTCCTGATACTCCCTGCATTCACCCTGATTTATTTCTCCATCCTTATCATTTAATACACCTTCACTGATCATTATGCTCCTGCCACATTTTTCTTTCCTGAGTTCTTTTGCTGTCATCCACTCCAGTTTTCACATGGCTATCACCTTCTAATTATTCAATTCTCAATTTAAACATCCACTTGTCAAATAAGTTTTTTTCTCATATAAGTAACTGTTTCACCCCATACCCATTTTTTCATTGCTTTCATAGTATTTACCACAATTTATAAAGTCTCTTTCATTTGCTAGCTATTATACTTTTTCTTATATTCTGTGAGAACAGGAACCACACCTTTTTTGATTCACTACTACATTTACTTCAACTAGCATGGTTCCTGGAACATAATAGGTATTCAAGTAATACTTGCTATCAAATAAGCAGATTTTGGGTACATTTACCAATTTATAGTCCTCTGAAGTACTTAGAAAAAATACTTTAATGTAAATAATACTGCTATTAATGTTTCCTCTTAAAATTTTATTGAGACATGTTGGAAAATAAGTATTAGTATTTAAACAAAGAAACAATCAATCAATACAATTTTAGGTTCAATGGTGATGGTAAATTGGAATGACCATAATGAAAAACAGTATGAGCATTTCTCAAAAACTTGAAAACAAAACCACCATATGATCTAGCAATTGACTTCTAGGTATATAATCAAAGGAATAATGATTATTTCAAAAAATATCTACACAACCATGTTCATTTCAACACCATTTGCAATAGCTAAGATGTGCAAACATCAGCATCCCTGGAAAGATGAATGAAAAATAGGGACAGGAAAATCTGGCACATGCCTGCACATGTGTGTGCATGCACACACACACACACAGGAATATTATTCAGACCGAGAAATATTTTGCCATTTGTGACAACACAGATGACCCCGGCAGACATTATGTTAAGTGAAATAAGCCAACCATAGAAAGACAAACATTGTATCATCTCATTTATATGTGGAATCTTAAAAAGTTGAATTTACAAGACCAAAGAATAGAATTGTGATTCTCAGGGGTTGCAGGGTATTGGAAATGGGGAGATACTGGTCAAAAGCTACAAACTTTAAGATATAAGATGAGCAAATTCTGAGGATCTAAGATACAGCATGGTGACTACAGTGAGTATTAATAATACTGTATTGTATACTTGAAATTTGCTAAGAAAATCTGTGCTGTGCTAAGTCACTTCAGTTGTGTCTGACTCTTTGCCATCCTATGGACTGTAGCCTGCCAGGTTCCTCTGTCCATGGGATTCTCCAGGCAAGAATACTGGAGTGGGTTTCCATTTCCTTCTCCAGAGGATCTTCCTGACTCAGAGACTGAACCTGCGTCTCTTATGTCTCCTGCACTGGCAGGCAGGTACTTTATCACTAACACCACCTGCTAAGAAAATTGGTCTTACGTATTCTCACCACAACAAATGGTAACTATTTGATGTGATGGATATACTAATTAACGTGATTGTGGGAATTATTTTACAATGTTTATATATACCAAAACATCAAGTTGTATAATTCAAATATATATTTTTACTTGTCAATCATATCTCAATAATGCTGGAAAATGGTGAAGGTAATATATAATTCAATATAACACTACTCTGCAGACCTTAGTAATCTCTGATATACCAGATAAGAACAAAGGTTTCCAAAATGTCAATCCTTAGGATTAAAAGACACTTGCTACTTTCAAGCTATGTTGATCTTTACAATTAATTTCAGAAAATGAACTGCTTAAAATATCAAATTTCATCTACTAATTTCACATTTAACCTCATAATTTAAAAGTGACTTCTATTTGCCAGTGTATTATTGATCAAAAATATGTCTGTAAATAGCATTTGCTCATTTTTGAAACGAGGTGTGAAAGAGTATTTTAAATTTTTCTAATCTCATGAAAGAATAGCCAAGATTTCTGAGAAAAGTAAAAGCCACTCTAGACAAGCTTATTTTTCATAGTTTGGTTTTGGGTTAAATTAAAGAACACAATAGATCAAATATAACTCAGGTCTTAATAAGATTTTTCTTCTGGGTAAAAATTTCAGGTGATAGAAACAGAAAAAATTTTAAGCCTAAATCCATTTTTTCCCTTTGTTTTGGGGTAGACTCAGTGTATATTGGGGAGTTATTAATTATAAGATCGAAGAATCTGTCCTTAAGTTAAAATGGAAATTCATTCCTATCAGTGTTACCTCTACAATTAAATCTCTTGGGGAAAGAGTGCTAGCAAAAACACTATGTTAGTAGTAATTTGAGAACAAACCATTCTAGACAAGGTATGAAATGGGATAAATCTTAACATTTACACATTTATTTTTCTCTCTTCTATAGAACCTAGCAAACAATTGTACTATTATGAGGCAAAGTAGTGTTTATAATACAAAAAAATTATATTCAGTTCAGTTGCTCAGTCATGTCCAACTCTTCATGACCCCATGGACTACAGCACACCAGGCCTCCCTGTCCATCATCAACTCCTGGAGCTTGCTCAAACTTATGTCCATTGAGTCGGTGATGCCATCCAACCATCTCAACCTCTGTCGTACCTTTCTCCTCCCGCCTTCAATCTTTCCCAGCATCAGGGTCTTTTCAAATGAGTCAGCTCTTCACATCGGGTGGCTAAAGTACTGGAGTTTCAACTTCAACATCAGTTCTTCCAATGAACATTCAGGACTGATTTCCTTTAGGATGGACTGGTTGGATCTCCTTGCAGTCCAGGGGACTCTCAAGAGTCTTCTCTTGAGAAGACTGGCAAAGTAATGTCTCTGCTTTTTAATATACTAAGTTGGTCACAACGTTTCTTTCAAGGAACAAGTGTCTTTTAATTTCGTGGCTGCAGTCACAATCTGCAGTGATTTTGGAGCCCAAAAGATAAAGTCTGCCACTGTTTCCACTGTTTCGTCATCTATTTGCCATGAAGTGATGGGACCAGATGCCATGATCTTTGTTTTTGAATGCTGAGCTCTAAACCAACTTTTTCACTCTCCTCTTTCACTTTCATCAAGAGGCTCTTCAGTTCTTCTTCGCTTTCTGCCATAAGGGTGGTGTCATCTGCATATCTGAGGTTATTGATATTTCTCCCAGCAATCTTGATTCCAGCTTGTGCTTCTTCCAGCCCAGCGTTTCTCATGATGTACTCTGCACATAAGTTAAATAAGCAGGGTGACAATATGCAGCCTTGACGTACTTCTTTTCCCATTTGGAACCAGTCTGTTGTTCCATGTCCAGTTCTCACTGTTGCTTCCCGACCTGGAGTGGCAAGCAGCGGCTGTGTGGCACTGGAGCGACGAGTGGCCGAGAGGAGATACCCCACATTCAAGGTCAGGAGCAGTGCTTGCACGTCGCTGGAGCAGCCGTGAATAGATATCCCTCGTCCAAGGTCAGGAGCGGGCGGCTGCACTTCACTGGACCGGCCATGTGGAGATACCCCATGTCCAAGGTTAGAGAAACCCCAATAAGATGGTAGGCACTGGAGTGGCTGTGAGGAGATATCCCACGTCCAAGAGCAACGGAGAAGCCCCAGCAAAATGGTAGGAGGAGCGAATTCGCACTTAGAATCAAACCCCTTTCCCACCAGGGACACTCAGAGGGCTCAAACAAATCTTGTGTGCACCAGGACCCAGGGACCCCCCAGACTGAGACAGAATTGTTTGATCATCTCCTGTGGAGGTACGGGTCAGCAGTGGTCTGCCGCAGGGACAGGGCCTCTGGGTGTGGGTATGGCACAAGTCCTCTTGGAAGAGGTCACCATTAACCCCATCATAGAGCTGCCAGAACTTACAGAGGACTGGGAATAGACTCTTGGAGGGCACAACAGAACCCTGTGCACCAGGACCCAGGAGAAAGCAACAGTGACCCCACAGGAGACTGTCCCAGACTTGCCTGTGTGTGTCCAGGAGTCTCTGGTGAAGGCGTGGGTCTGTGGTGGCCTGCTGAAGGGTTGGGGGCACAGACTCTAGCAGTACATGTATGGGATCTTTGGAGGGTGGTCACCATTATCTTCATTACCTACACCATAGTTTGGCATCAGGTAAATAGCAGGGAGGGAACACAGCTCCACCCATCAATAGAAAATTGGATTAAAGATTTACTGAATATGGCCTCACCCATCAGAACAAGACCCAGTATCCCTTCAGTCAGTTTGAAAACCACAATCACAGAAAAGTAATCAATCTAATCACATGGACCACAGCCTTGTCTAACTCAATGAAACTATGAGCCATTCCATGTAGGGTCACCTAAGACGAATGGGTCATGGTGGAGAGATCTGACAAAATGTGGTCCACTGGAGAAGGGAATGGAAAACCACTTAAGTATTCCTGCCTTGAGAACCCCATGAACAGTATGAAAAGGTAAAAAGATAGGACAATGTAAGATAAACTCTCCAGGTGCCCAATACTCTGCTGGAGAACAGTGAAGAAATAACTTCAGAAAGAATGAAGAGATGGAGCCAAAGTAAAAACAACACCCAGTTGTGGATGTGACTGGTGATGGAAGCAAGGTCCGATGCTGTAAAGAGCAATATTGCATAGGAACCTGGAATGTTAGGTCCATGAATCAAGGCAAATTGGAAGTGGTCAAACAGGATATGGCAAGAAAGAACGTCGATATTTTAGGAATCAGTGAACTAAAATGGACTGGAATGGGTGAATTTAACTCAGATGACCATTATATCTACTAGTGTGGGCAAGAATCCCTTAGAAGACATGGAGTAGCCTTCATAGTCAGCAAGAGTCCAAAATGCAGTACTTGGATGCAATCTCAAAAATGACAGAATGATCTCTGTTCATTTTGAATGGAAACCATTCAGTATCACAGTAATCCAAGACTATGCCCCGACCAGTAATGCTGAAGAAGCTGAAGTTGAACGGTTCTATGAAGACTTACAAGACTTTCTAGAACTAACACCCCAAAAAGATGTCCTTTTCATTACAGGGGACTGGAATGCAAAAGTAGGAAGTCAAGAAACACCTGCAGTAACAGGCAAATTTGGCCTTGGAGTATGGAATGAAGCAGGGCAAAGGCTAACAGATTTCTGCCAAGAGAATGTACTGGTCATAGAAAACACCCTCTTCCAACAACACAAGAGAAGACTCTACACATGGACATCACCAGATGGTCAGCACCAAAATCAGACTGATTATATTCTTTGCAGCCAAAGATGGAGAAGCTCTATACAGTCAGCAAAAACAAGACCGGGAGCAGACTGTGGCTCAGATCATGAACTCCTTATTGCCAAATTCAGACTTAAAATGAAGAAAGTAGGGGAAACTACTAGACCATTCAGGTATGACCTAAATCAAATCCCTAACGATTATACAGTGGAAGTGAGAAATAGATTTAAGGGACTAGATCTGATAGAGTGCCTGATGAATTATGGTTGCAGGTTCGTGACATTGTACAGGAGACAGGGATCAAGACCATCCCCAAGAAAAAGAAATGCAAAAAAGCAAAATGGTTGTCTGAGGAGGTCTTACAAATAGCTGTGAAAAGAAGAGAAGTGAAAAGCAAAGGAGAAAAGGAAAGATATACCCATCTGAATGCAGAGTTTCAAAGAATAGCAAGGAGAGATAAGAAAGCCTTCCTCAGTGATCAGTGCAAAGAAATACAGGAAAAGAATAGAATGGGAAAGACTAGACATCTCTTCAAGAAAATTAGAGATACCAAGGAAACATTTCATGGAAAGTTGAGCTCAATAAAGGACAGAAATGGTATGGACCTGAAAGAAGCAGAAGATATTAAGAAGAGGTGGGAAGAATACACAGAAGAACTGTACAAAAAAGAACTTCATGACCCAGATAATCACGATGGTGTGATCACTCACCTAGAGCCAGACATCCTGGAATGTGAAGTCAAGTGGGCCTTAGGCAGCATCACAGTGAACAAAGCTAGTGGAGGTGATGGAATTCCAGTTGAGCTATTCCAAATCCTAAAAATGATGCTGTCAAAGAATTACATTATAGAAAGACACTTTGGATTTTAATCTTTCTGATTCAAAACTATTCCTCATTCTGGGACAAACCTCATTGTGATTTTTCTACTTGCTATGAATCAAAAACTTCAGGACACCAAATAATATATTTCTTATTACTCTATATTAAAAAGAACATGTAAACCATGCTCAGTTACTATTCATGACACTCTAGAGCATCTCTGCTTAGCAGTTGCACATTCAATGACCCAGGAAGTCTTGGCCACCAAGCTCTTGCGGTGTGTGTGTGTATGTGTGCTCACTTAGTAATATCAGACTCTTTGAGACCCCATGGACTGTAGTCTGCCAGGCTCCTCTGTCCATGGGATTCTCTAGGCAAGAATATTAAAGTGGCTTGCCATTTCCTCCTCCAGGGACTCCTCCCTGAATCAGGGACTGAACCTGCATTTTCTTTATCTCCTCCACTGGCAGACAGATTCTTTACCACTGTACCACCTGGTCACTATTTCAATATGGTAGGGGCAGACAAAATGAGGAGAGGGTGGATCATAACTTCTATCTGCCTAAACAATGAGCTCAATGTTCCATTCTACATTTACAACTATGATCTAAGAGAACAGAAGTAAGATAAGTGATAAAATTAATATACTGCCATCATGTCATTTAGTGTAAAGTCCTAAGTAATTTCTTAAATGGAGATATAGGTATTTTTCCCAAATGGGTTTAGATAGAGTAATCATGGGATTCTGGAACTCAAAATCTTAAAGCCAGGAGATACATATGTAATAACCAACATTCCTCATGCAAACTTACATATATTTTATAGAAAAAAGAGAAACTCCTTCTTAGAGCAATGTTTGTAATATATTTTGTCACAATAAGGGAAACGTTATATGGCAGAATAAGAAATTAAAGTTTTTTCTGTCTCCCTTAAAAATCCCAAACTATAAAATTAAAACTCAGTTATGGTATCTACTAACCCTGCAATGAATTTTATCATATTTTATAATCAAATATAAAAATCACATGGAAGCTATCATATATAAACCATCATAATGGTTAAAATCATATAGAAGCTTCTAACTTCTCTTGTAGATTGTGAGATACTGTAGATAGAGATAAGAAGTACTTTTAAGGACCAAACATTTTTAATGATTTCCCATGATTCAAGTGGATTTATAGTTAACAGATTTTTTAATAGAAAATACAGTTCACAAAAAAGTTAATTTACAAGACTAGATGCAGTTTACCAAATGGAATTAGCAATAGCATCTAGTAATCCAAAGTAGGAAAAAGAGAATGAGGTTTAAATGAATTGGAGAACACTTGAATTAAATCAGCACACCTCTCTTGTGAACCAATGAGCTTACATTGTAAGTATTCTTTGATTCACTCCAGCAATCCGAAATTGCCTAAGCATTCAGCTAAGCAGTAATTTTATTTGAAATTACTTAGACTTTATAATTGCTGAATGGTCATGGCATGTGTTTTTATTGGTTGTGAACAAAGATGACCTTCCTAGATATACTAGAGTCATTTGTCCCATCACTAGAATATATTGATTTGGCACTACAAAAAAGAGAAGTAAAATAAATAGGCCATATATGTAACTCTCTTTAAGAAACACTTACATAATTCAACCTAGGGAAAAAATGGTGACATTTCAGAGGATTCCTTTGGGGAAAAGACGAGAACACTGAGATCTCTCCTCATGGAAGACTTTTAAAGTAAAATATACCTCAAATCTACAGAAAATTTATAATGGCATTCATAATGAAAAATTCACTCATAATATATCTCTCTGAGAAAGAGATCTTATTTTTCACTTCCTCAACAAATTGTCACATTGGATGCATTTGAATTTGTACAAGATAAAATTCTCATTATTTTAATAGTGAAGGAAATTATAGAGTATCTTTCACTTTTAAGTCATTAGATATTGGCGAAGATTCCCTTGAGCTTCCAGCGTCCTCAGTATAACACTCATTGAGAGGTATTATAGCATATGCTGTTGCTGCTGCTAAGTCGCTTCAGTCGTGTCCGACTCTGTGCGACCCCACAGACGGCAGCCCACCAGGCTCCCCCATCCCTTTGATTCTCCAGGCAAGAACACTGGAGTGGGTTGCCATTTCCTTCTCTAGTGCATATGGATTATAGTAAAATTTGGAGCCATGCAGATCTGGGTTCAAATTCTGGCTCCAATACTGGATTATTACAAATGACAGAAGATAGTTTAGACTAAGCAATTTTAAAAAATCTCTTTGTGCAAATAATTTTTAAAAATTAAGCATAGCTGAAACTTTATTCCCTCTCAGTTCAGTTCAGTTCAGTCGCTCAGTCATGTCCGACTCTTTGCGACCCCATGAACCACAGCATGCCAGGCCTCCCTGTCCATCACCAACTCCCGGAGTCCACCCAAACCCATGTCCATTGAGTCAGTGACGCCATCCAACCATCTCATCCTCTGTTGTCCCCTTCTCCTCCTGCCCTCAATCTTTCCCAGCATCAGGGTCTTTTCAAATGAGTCAGCTCTTCGCATCAGATGGCCAAAGTATTGGAGTTTCAGCTTCAACATTATTCCCTTTGGTCAACATTTATTCCACCCCGACCCCCTCCCCTAGGCCCTGGCATGCATGTTCTACTTTCTGTTTCTATGAGTTTGATTTTTTAAAGATTCTACAAATGAAGTCATACAGTATTTTTCTTCCTCAGTCTTATCTTACTAGGCATAATGTCCTTCAGGTTCACCCATATTTTTACAAATGGTAGGATTTTCTTCTTTTTTTAAGTTGAATAATATTCCATTGCATATTTACCATATTTTCACAGTTTCAGCTGCAAAATGAATAAATTTAGGTGATCTAATGTATAGCATGGTGACCATAGTCAACTGTACTGTATTATATACTTGAAATTTCCTAAGACATTTTTTTTTCCCTAAGACACTTTAAATGCTCACACAACAACAAAAGGTACCTATGTGAGGTAATGGATATGTGTATCAAAACATCATGTTTACACATGTTAAATATAAACAATTTTCATTTGGCAATTATATTCAAAAAGCTAAAAACAAGTCCAGGGGAGGAGTTAGGCTCAGCTGAATTCAGAGACCAAATAGAGCTAACAGGACTGAATTTTCTTCACCATTTGGCATGTTTCTCTCTCTTTCCCTCTATGATTTTATTTATTTGGTAGAAAATGGTTAAAGCTCCATATTCTCTCAAGAGTAAAATCCAGCCATGAAGATGACAGGCTTACAGAGTTTAAAAAATACATGATCTGAAAACTAAATTCAATTACTAGAGAGAGGTAAATGGATTTTTGGTGACAAAAATGTCATTTCCCCTAAAATCTTCTATTAACTGTGTGATCTCAGGCAACTTACTTAACTCATCCAAGTATAAAATGGAGATCACAACACAGACTATGTTCTACGGTGTTCTGGGAGTTAAATAAATTTTTGAAAATAGTTTCTAAAACTCTTGGCAGAATGCAGACAAATAATAAGTGAGGAATAAAACTGCTGAAAATACACCAGAAAGAGTTGGAATAGAGAAATCAGGTCCCGACCTCAGCTCCTGATCACTAGGACGGATGGTCTCTCTAAAGTGAAGCCACATTTCTGTGACAAAAATGCATCTGAAAGTGTGTGACTAAGTGCAAACGAGAGCTTAAATTTGCCAAAGAAAATACACTAGCATGTAGGAAAGATGTTAACGTTTGGCAAAGAGAAAGAAAAAGGAAAAAAAAGAAAAACACCTGTACCCTTGTTATATGAAAAATACATTATTTATTTTAATCCTTCTAGTTACAGATGAAAAGCAGAGAATGAAGGACAAAGCCATAGCTTCATGCATGTACATCAGCTGGATATGGAAAGGGAAAAAAAAAACCTGGTGAGATTTCCCTGTGTCTGGCAGGGATCTTCAGACTGGTATCTCAAAGTTTATCCACTGTACTAGAATGATGAGACACAGAGCGGAAAGAGCGAGTGAGCAAGAGAGAGAGCAGAGAGAGAAGGAAAGATGAAGGAGAAGAAGGGGTAAAGAGGGGAGGCATGGAGGAAGGAAGCAAGGATAAAGCAGAGATATGTACCTTACTCCACACCGGCAAATGGAGAAGGGGCACTTGATCTCCTTAGAAACATGCTAATGACTTTATTCCAATTTCCTTGTATAAGAAATATGCATTTCCAGGAGAGAACAACAGATAACTGCCCTAACTGGGAAATGCCTGAAAGTGGAGTACTGATTTCAAAAACTCTCTAACAGTCCTGTATTGTCAGAACTCAAGGCACCTTCTGGAGACAGAAAGTAGACTACAGGGATGAATCATAGTGGTTCCTATTAATTCAGTTGTAGTCACATAATAAGACTACAAAATAACAACAGGGCAAGTTGGTAGATATACTATAGTGGGTTTGACAATTATCTTTTTTTTCCATTTCTATCTCAGAGTCCCACCAAACATAATATGGATTTTTATTAAATGGTATTCAATATACATGTATGTTTTTGCCACAGGGTTATTTGGCTTTATCAGTATATTGTCATAATCAAGTATGCAACAATTTGTAATTGATAATTATCCAAAACAATGCAACACACTATATTGAAGATGTCTTAATGACAAAATTTTTAGGGGAAGAAGTGCTACAAAGAGTAGTTAAGGCTGTAATTATTCACATGACAAATAAAGACTGGTTGATAAACCTACCCACTATTATATATAAAACAGATAACTGACAAGAACTGACAGAGCACAGGAAACTGTACCCGATACTCTGTAATGAGCTATATGGGAACAGAATCAGAAAGAATGGACATATGTATGTGTAACCGATTCACTTGCTGTACACCCGAAACTAACGCAACACTGTCAATCAACTAAAATCCAATAAAAATTTAAAATTCAAGGCCTCACTGAGGATTTGAAATCTGGGGCAATTACATGGGATGGAGCAACCAGCAAACATATTAATAATCTTGCTACTAAACAAAATACCCATCACTGGTATTACATAACCCTTACATGGTTCTCTTTAAATTGTTCATTATATTTCAGAGTAATCAGAAGAAAAATGTCTTTTATAGTTACCCTGATTTTATCTTTCCTAGTTCTTTCTTGATGAATCTGCTAAAGTTTTATCTATTTTGTTTATCTTTTCAATGAACTAGCTTTTAGTTTCATTGATCTTTTTCTACTGTTTTGTCTCTTATTTATTTCTGCTGGCTCTGATCTTTATGATTTCTTTCCTTCTGTTAACTGTATGTTTTGTTTGGTCTTCTTTCTCTAGTTGTGTTAGGTGTAAG
Source organism: Cervus canadensis (assembly GCF_019320065.1). NCBI lineage: Eukaryota > Metazoa > Chordata > Mammalia > Artiodactyla > Cervidae > Cervus > Cervus canadensis. The sequence goes on along the minus strand of NC_057389.1, from coordinate 83,481,151 downwards.
GTTAATTTATTTGGAATTTTTTCTTATTTCCTGAGGTAAGACCATACTGCTATAAACTCCCTTCTTAGGACTGCTTTTGCTGCATCCCATAGATTTTTGATCATCATGTTTTCATTTTCATTTGTCTCTAGGTTATTTTTTGATTTCTTCAGTGATTCATTTCTTGTTGTTTTAGTAGCATACTGTTTAGCCTCCATGTGTTTCTGTTCTTTTTTTTTTTTTTTACAATACAGTTGTAATTTCTGACCTCATAGCATTGTGGGCAGTAACGATACTTGATGTGATTTCAGTTTTCTTAAATTTACTTAGGCTTGCTTTATGGCTCAGCATGCAATCTATCCTAAAGAATGTTTCACATGCACTTGAAAAGAATATGTTTTCTGCTGCTTTTGGATGGAGTGCTCTGTAAATGTCAATTAAATCCATCTGCTCTAATGAGTCATTAAGGCCTGTGTTTCCTTACTGAGTTTCTGTCTCAATGATCTGACCACTGACATAAGTGGTGCATTAAAGTCCCTCACTGTTACTGTTTTTCTGTCCATTTCTCCTTCTACAGCTGTCAGCATCTGACATATATTGAGGTTCTCCTATGTTGGGTGCATACACACTTACAATTGTTATACCTTCTTTTCGGACTGATCCCTTGATCATTATGTGTCTTCTATCACCTTGTGCTTTTTTCTTCACCCATGACTTTTAATAGGTCCTGAATATCTGTGCCACAGAGAGTGCATTTTCTAATTCTTCTTTAATAGACTTCTGGGCTCGTGATGGTGCAGCAAGGAAGTACTCAGTTCTATTGAAGTTGTTCAGTTTCAGTATTGTGTAGACCTGTGCTGGGTCTTGGAAATGAGACCTTTTAAGCATTTCTTATCCTTTTTTATTTGACAACTAAGCTCTTTTATTTGTGCTGGGTCTTGGACACAAGATTTCCTGCTTTAATTGAGCAGACTTCTTTTTTGTTTATGACAGAGCCTGGAACCAAGTGATTTTCCTCCTTCTCCCTCAAGGCAGAAGTCTTCTGATCTGCCCTTCCCTGGAAGCAGTATTTTTTTTTTTATCTAGGTCCTGGGGTTGGAAATGTGTGAGGAAATTCTCTCTCAAGGCCCTTATGGTTTCATTTATGTGAAAGTAGTACTTAGAAAAGCAGTTGGTATTTTGTGTGACTCAAGTGGCAGCTGATAATCATTTGCACACCTGCATGGTGGAGAGGGCAATTTCCAATCTCTTGCCTTTTCTGTGGGCACTGGGTAGATGCCTATGCCTATGCCTATGCAAAAGAGCTCTTAGGTTAATATGGCCTTCCCTCTTCACTAAAGCTCTCAGTTATTCAAAACTGATTCAATAGCTCTGGTTAGTTGGCCTACTACTGTATAGCTATAAAGGATGTAAAGGGCTATAGTTTATTATGGAGGTTATAACCAGTGCCATGAAAGCATAAGGAATCAGGAAGAGAGGCTTTTTCTTGTCCAGAGCATAAAAAGGAATAAGTGACTTACTCAAAATTAACAAAGTTTGAAACATAAATTTTCAGTCCCCAGCAGCATAAATTCTTTTTCAGAAAAAATGTTGAGTGGGATCCCAAAAATCAAGAGAAAAAAAGCAGAATTTTATTAATATTATTTAACAATATAGGATATATTGATAATATTTACTTATTTAGAAAGTAAATGAAATGACAAGGTAAGTTTTTGATGAACACAGGCATTTAAAATTTGGACTTATTCACATGGGCAAATGGGTGGTTATGGTAGAATGTTTTTAATCGTCTATCTTGAAATCTTAAGCTATTCTTCAGTTAAGAAGAATTGGCAAGAAAAGGTTTTTCTCCTTGAAAACTGCATAAATATGAATAAATCCAAATAAAATTAGCATACTGATCATCTTTAATATGCTAAACCATGCTACATAGCACATTTACGTTTTAAATTATACCTTTAATAGTATAAATGTATCTATAAAATTCAAATTAATCTGGTGACATCCTGAACCCCCTTTAGAGACCTGCCATCCATCTGAATCATAAATTTATAAGAAAGAGTTACCCATAAAAATACTGAAATAAATAAAATATAGTTTCTAATTAGTCTGGTGAGAGTAAAAATACTAAAGTTCCCATTCTCCACTAGCTATTTTGAATGTGGCTCAACACCTGGTTGGCTCTCTCACTTTCCCCTAAACAAATGGATTAGTTACCATGTTAGGGTGTTCAAAGAGGCTTTCCAAGAAATTTAGCTTCATAATACTAACTAAAATAGTTATCTCTTGAGAGAATGAGCCATAAAATCACTTTCAAAAAGCATACAAGTTATGCTTGTATAAGTCTCAAATTTTTTTTTTTAATTTTTTTTTTTTTTTTGGCATCAAAACGAACACAAGAGGTGACAAGTCAAGGCCTTAAAATAATCATATTGATATTTCAATGACAGCCTTATCCATAGGAGATTACATTTTATTTTCCAAATCTACTAATGTAAATTCAGCCTTTACCAAATTAAGAACATTTTAATCTCTTCACAATACACTCTGACTGAAGATTTAGGCACCTTCCAAATATAAGTGATTAGTATTCAAATGTTCTTGCCTTTCAGAAAAAGCTTTTGAACAAATTGATGTGTAAATTGAACAAACTATCAGCTCCATCTCATTATTAAAGAACAGCATTTTGGCACTTCTTCTGCCAGGTCCTTTGTTTTAGTAAAAAATGTCTTACAAATTGTGATAGACTCCACTAGTCCACTGGTTTGTTTACAACGCTTTCATCAAGCCCCCTGTGTCTCTTGAAAACCAGCTGAATCACATTTCCCTTCCATTTTGGACTACACATTTGGAGCACCATGTAATGGTTTTGGCTGTATGAGCAGTAGCAGAATGATTCCAGAACCATTCCAACCATTGCTTTCAGCTTTAATTCACTTTCATTAGTCTTTGATTGTGTTGACAAGACCCAGCTGTGAGTCTAATTATCAATACTTCTATAAAGTATTGGTGCCTATGACACCATCAGAGCAGGAGAAATTAGGACTAGTATCTTAACTAAAGAGATTATAATTTAATGTGAGTTTAAATTATCTGATAATGTGATGACACTTTTAGATAAATCAAAAGATGGCTCTTCTACCACAGCAAACAAAAAGCAGAAAAATTTTGTATGCTAATAACCTGGTTGTGCTCAAGGTTTTGAACCAATGAAAGCTGTATGATTTTTGTACTGATACAAAAAAGGATTCAACAAAAAAGATTTCCACTAATAAATATTTTAAAAGCCAGAATTAAAAGTCTCACCTAACACATAGACCCATCTCAAAACTCATTACTGGACACTCCATTGCACTCCAGAGAGAAGAAATCCAGTTCCACGCACCAGAACACCGACACAAGCTTCCCTAACCAGGAAACGTTGACAAGCCAATCATCCAACCCCACCCACTGGGTAAAACCTCCACAATAAAAAGGAACCACAGACCACCAGAATACAGAAAGCCCACTCCAGACATAGCAATCTAAACAAGATGAAAAGGCAGAGAAATAATGAACAGGTAAAGGAATAAGAAAAATGCCCACCAAGTCAAACAAAAGAGGAGGAGATAGGGAATCTATCTGAAAAAGAATTTAGAATAATGATAATAAAAATGATTCAAAATCTTGAAAACAAAATGGAGTTACAGATAAATAGCCTGGAGACAAAGATTGAGAAGATGCAAGAAATGTTTAATAAGGACCTAGAAGAAATAAAAAAGAGTCAATTAAAAATGAATAATGCAATAAATGAGATCAAAAACACTCTGGAGGGAACCAACAATAGAATAACAGAGACAGAAGATAGTATAAGTGAGGTAGAAGACAAAATGGTGGAAATAAATGAAACAGAGAGGAAAAAAGAATCAAGAGAAAAGAGGACAACCTCAGGGACCTCTGGGACAATGTGAAACGCCCCAACATTCGAATCATAGGAGTCCCAGAAGAAGAAGACAAAAAGAAAGGCCATGAGAAAATACTCGAGGAGATAATAGCTGAAAACTTCCCTAAAATGGGGAAGGAAACAGTTACACAGGTCCAAGAAACCCAGAGAGTCCCAGACAGGATAAACCTAAGGCGAAACACCCCAAGACACATATTAATCAAAATAACAAAGATCAAACTCAAAGAACAAATATTAAAAGCAGCAAGGGAGAAACAACCAATAACACACAAAGGGATTCCCATAAGGATAACAGCTGATCTATCTATAGAAACCCTTCAGGCCAGAAGGGAATGGCAGGACATACTTCAAGTAATGAAAGAGAATAACCTACAACCTAGATTACTGTACCCAGCAAGGATCTCATTCAGATATGAAGGAGAATTCAAAAGCTATATAGACAAGCAAAAGCAGAGAGAATTCAGCACCACCAAACCAGCTCTTCAACAAATGCTAAAGGATCTTCTCTAGACAGGAAACACAGAAAGGATGTATAAACGTGAACCCAAAACAACAAAGTAAGTGGCAATGGGACCATACCTATCAATAATTACCTTAAATGTAAATGGGTTGAATGCCCTAACCAAAAGACAAAGACTGGCTGAATGGATACAAAAACAAGACCCCTATATATGCTGTCTACAAGAGACCCACCTCAAAACAAGGGACACATACAGACTAAAAGTGAAGGGCTGGAAAAAAATATTTCACACAAGCGGAGACCAAAAGAAAGCAGGAGTCTCAATACTCATATCAGATAAAATAGACTTTCAAATAAAGGCTGTGAAAAGAGACAAAGAAGGACACTACATAATGATCAAAGGATCAATCCAAGAAGAAGATATAACAATTATATATGCACCCAACATAGGAACATCGCAATATGTAATGAGTATGAAAGAGGAAATTAATAGTAACACAATAATAGTGGGAGACTTTAATACCCCATTCACAACTATGGATAGATCAACAAAACAGAAAATTAACAAGGAAACACAAACTTTAAATGACACAATGGACCAGCTAGACCTAATTGATATCTATAGGACATTTCACCCCAAAACAGTCAACTTCACCTTTTTCTCAAGTGCACACGGAACCTTCTCCAGAAGAGATCACATCCTGGGCCAAAAATCTAGTCTTGGTAAATTCAAAAAAGCTGAAATCATTCCAGTCATCTTTTCTGACCACAGTGCAGTAAGATTAGATCTCAATTACAGGAAAAAAACTATTAAAAATTGAAACATATGGAGGCTAAATAACACACTTCTGAATAACCAACAAATCATAGAAGAAATCAAAAAAGAAATCAAAATATGTATAGAAATGAATGAAAATGAAAACACAACCACCCAAAACCTATGGGACACTGTAAAAGCAGTGCCAAGGGGAAGGTTCACAGCATTACAGGCTTACCTCAAGAAACAAGAAAAAAGTCAAATAAATAACCTAACTCTATACCTAAAGCAACTAGAAAAGGAAGAAATGAAGAACCACAGGGTTAGTAGAAGGAAAGAAATCTTAAAAATTAGGGCAGAAATAAATGCAAAAGAAACTAAAGAGACTATAGCAAAAATCAACAAAGCTAAAAGCGGGTTTTTTGAAAAAATAAACAAAATTGGCAAACCATTAGCAAGACTCATTAAGAAACAAAGGGAGAAGAACCAAATTAACAAAATTAGAAATGAAAATGGAGAGATCACAACAGACAACACTGAAATACAAAGGATCATAAGAGACTACTACCAGCAGCTCTATGCCAATAAAATGGACAACTTGGATGAAATGGACAAATTCTTAGGAAAGTATAACTCCAAAACTGAACCAGGAAGAAACAGAAGATCTTAACAGAGCCATCACAAGCAAGGAAATCAAAACTGTAATCAGAAATCTTCCAGCAAACAAAAGCCCAGGACCAGATGGCTTCACAGCTGAATTCTACCAAAAATTTAGAGAAGAGCTAACACCTATTTTACTCAAACTCTTCCAGAAAATTGCAGAAGAAGGTAAACTTCCAAACTCATTCTATGAGGCCACCATCACCCTAATTCCAAAACCAGACAAAGATGCCACAAAAAAAGAAAACTACAGGCCAATATCACTGATGAACATAGATGCAAAAATCCTTAACAAAATTCTAGCAAACAGAATCCAACAACATATTAAAAAAATCATACACCATGACCAAGTGGGCTTTATCCCAGGAATGCAAGGATTCTTTAATATCCACAAATCAATCAATGTAATACACCACATTAACAAATTGAAAGATAAAAACCATATGATTATCTCAATAGATGCAGAGAAAGCCTTTGACAAAATTCAACACTCATTTATGATTAAAACTCCCCAAAAGCAGGAATAGAAGGAACATACCTCAACATAATAAAAGCTATATATGACAAACCCACAGCAAGCATTACCCTCAATGGTGAAAAATTGAAAGCATTTCCCCTGAAATCAGGAACAAGACAAGGGTGCCCACTCTCACCACTACTATTCAACATAGTTTTGGAAGTTTTGGCCACAGCAATCAGAGCAGAAAAAGAAGTAAAAGGAATCCAGATAGGAAAAGAAGAAGTGAAACTCTCACTGTTTGCAGATGACACGATCCTGTACATAGAAAAGAAAACCCTAAAGACTCTACCAGAAAATTACTAGAGCTAATCAATGAATATAGTAAAGTTGCAGGATATAAAATTAACACACAGAAATCCTTGCATTCCTATACACTAACAATGAGAAAACAGAAAGAGAA